>NW_017727883.1:60170-60887 GCF_001865875.1 Lupinus angustifolius
AAGGTTAAGGTTGTGAGGTCTGATAGAGGTGGTGATTATTATGGAATGTATAATGAGAATGGACAATGTCCTGGACCATTTGCAAAGTTTCTCGAAAGTAGAGGCATATGTGCTCAATACACTATGCCTTACACACCGCAACAGAATGGTGTGGCTGAAAGGCGGAACCGTACTCTAATGGAGATGGTTAGGTCAATGTTGAATTATTGTGATGTACCTTTATCGATGTGGATGTACGCATTAAGGACCGCTGCATATCTGCTGAATAGGGTTCCCAGTAAAGCAGTTCCTAAAATTCCCTATGAGTTTTGGACTGGTAGGAAACCCAGTTTGAGCATCTCCATGTTTGGGGTTGTCCAGCAGAAGTAAAGGTGTACAACCCACATGAAAAGAAGCTTGATGCAAGAACCATTAGTGGTTTCTTCATTGGCTATCCGGAAAAGTCAAAAGGGTACAGATTTTATTGTCCTAACCATAGTACGAGAATAGTTGAGTCTGGAAATGCTAGGTTCATTGAAAATAGTCAAACCAGTGGGAGTGATAAATCACGAAAGGTGGATATTATTGAGACTTCTGATAAACCTTCTTCACCGAAGGTGTCTCCTCAAGATGTTGTTCCTCTGGTTATATTACCGTCAAATAACCCACAGAGACAACAAGATAATATCCAAAATCCACAGGATGAAATAATAGTTAATGAACCAATTAATAGAGTCA
>NW_017727883.1:60987-61344 GCF_001865875.1 Lupinus angustifolius
TAAACGAGAAAGTTTATATGAACCAACCAGAAGGGTTTGTGACCACAGGAAAGGAAAATCTGGTGTGTGAATTAAATAAGTCAATATATGGACTTAAACAAGCTTCCAGACAATGGTACATAAAGTTCAATGATACCATTACGTCATATGGATTTGTGGAAAATACTGTTGACCGGTGTATCTACATGAAAGTTAGTGGGAGCAAGTTTATAATATTAGTCCTATATGTCGACGATATTTTGCTTGCTGCAAATGGTAAAGGGTTGTTACATAATGTAAAGAAGTATCTCTCTAATAACTTTGAAATGAAGGATATGGGTGAGGCATCCTATGTGATAGGAATAGAAATATTCCGTG
>NW_017727883.1:61444-83978 GCF_001865875.1 Lupinus angustifolius
TCGGCCGGATATCAGTTTTGCTGTTGGAATGTTAGGCCGATATCAAAGTAACCCCGGAATGGACCACTGGAAAGCTGCAAAGAAGGTTCTAAGATATTTGCAAGGCACTAAGGATCACATGCTCACGTATAGAAGGTCAGATCATCTTGAGGTGATCGGTTATTCGGATTCAGACTATGCAGGATGTATGGACTCAAGGAAATCTACATTTGGGTATATCTTCCTAATGGCTGGAGGAGCCATTTCATGGAGAAGCGGTAGAGAGTCTACAATTGCTACGTCCACCATGGAAGCTGAGTTTGTGGCATGCTTTGAAGCCACAAATCATGCATTGTGGCTGCGGAACTTTACTTCAGGACTTGGCATTATAGAAAGTGTAGCTAGGCCGCTGAAGTTTTATTGTGATAATTCCGCAGCTGTCTTCTTCTCTAAGAATGACAGGTATTCTAGAGGTACTAAACATATGGATTTAAAGTTCCTGTCAGTTAAAGAAGAAGTACGGAAACAGAAAGTGTCTATAGAGCATATTAGTACCAATTTAATGGTAGCGGATCCGTTAAGTAAAGGGTTGCCGCCCAAGATTTACACTGGCCATGTAGAAAGGATGGGCATTATAGATAAGTCCTTGTTAATGTGATTATACCTGATGTATATATACATGTATGGATGTTTGCTCATTGTCGTATGACACATTTGAATTCAATGAAAGTTTCGTTTCCATAATTAAAGTTTAAGTTATCTATATTACAGAATGTACTTGTATAGTTTTAATGAGATAACTTGGTGAGTCTTTGAAAGGTAAATGAAGACTCAAATTAAAGTGGGTTGGGTTGAGATGATTGTGACACATGGAAGGGATAAGGTTGCCTCATATAATTTGTGACCGCCATGATTCAATTATTTCAGCTCAATTTAAAGGATGATGATTTGTAAGGTTCAATAAAAGAGCGCAAGTAAAGTTATGAATCTTCAAGTCATCACATGGACCAAGTGGGAGATTGTTAGATTAATTTAATAATCAATGTGGTCCATGTACATGAAAGTCACTAATCTGAATGAAAGTGTCTAATATGATGATGGTTGGCAATTAAATGATTAGATTAGTGAGGGTTTTGTCAACTCCCTCCCCTCTCACTTCATGGGCAGTTTTCATTATATATAACTCCTCCTAACATGCACAAAAAATAAAAAGTGTGGCAATTCCATTCTGGACATAAGGAATTCATTCTATTCTTACGAATAGAAACTAAAACCAAGATTAATAAAGAGATCTTGGTTTTACATAAAAGAAAGTCTAGTGCATTGTTATAGAGTAGAAGGAAGAAAACTGAGTTCCTAATCATCAAGGAACTCAGAAAGGGAAGGAGGAGAGGTGATAACAAAGGGAAACCAGAAAGTTAAGTATCAAAGAAAGCACCAAGAAAGAATAGCAATGGAACCAGGTAATCCTTAATGGCCTTCATAGTATCTCTTAGTGTTGTGACAACGACTAAGGCAAGACCGACAATGATGGAGTCACAACGACATATGGTGAGCTTCTATGAAGTGTTGCGGATGGTGCAGGATGCGTCACCAACAGATATAAAGTCGACTTATCAAAACCTCACAAAACTCTACCACCTCGACACGGTGGTGAAACGATGGGCGGAGTATGATGGTGATGATGTGGACTTCATTGAGATCATAAAAGCATATGAGACATTGTCAGATCCGGTGGTGAGAGCCATATACAATATGTCATTGGTGATAGTGTTTACAGTGCACAATAAAAGTAACATATGATTCGTGAGACGTTTGAGCATGGACCAAAGTTTCGGGTTTTACCCGACCCGAAAATGGGAAATAAATAAATGCAAGTGAGCAAGAGGGCTTAATTTAACTTTTTTTGGGTAGGTGAGGTCTCAATTTAAGTTGATTCGATAATTAAAATAAAACAACAAAATTGTGAATTAACAAATATAGAGGTAAGTAAGAAGAAAGTCAAGGGTATGTTTGAAACTTGCATCTTCAAACCTCATTCTAAAAAATATATTTCATGACTTCCAAATTTTCTTCTTTCCATTATTCTCCAAAGTTTGAGTTGGTTTTTTAGAAGACAATAGAAAGAAAGAAAAGATTTGGGAGTAAAATGCACATGGCCAAATCATTTTATTTCAACTTTCTTTATTTTCCTTTAAAATCCAACTCTTCCCCAAAAGGATGTATAAGTGCAAAAAGTACTGAAGGTGTGGTTGAAACGTTAGGGTTTAAGAAAAAGAGTAGAAAACCACAAGATATTGGATTAGAGTAGTGGAAGAAAATGAACAATTAGCAAAGGAGAATCGAGAAAAAAAAAATTAATTTTGTCTTTATTTCTTTAACTAATGTGAATGATTTTTTTTGGATGAATTACTATATCTGATAGTGATGAACTATTAGTGATTAGTTATTAGTATAATATTTTATTCTAAAACTTTATATATAGTCACTAAATACATTTTCCCCATTAATTAGTAAGAAAATTGTGAATTATACACATTTAATACATACATTTTTTAATTAATTATTAAGAACGTTGAATAATATTATAAATGAATTTTTCTCATGATAATTTCCCAGAGGTATAAATATAATACTCATATAATTTATGCTTACTTAATTTTCCTAGATAAGTGAAGAAATCCCCATACACCACATTTTAATGTTGGAGCTTTTAAGAAATGTCAATTAAGACAATTGCCTATGTGTGATTCTTTTTTTTGGGTACTATTAAGACAATCAAACTCATGATATTTCAGTTTTTCTAGGGATCTAACGAAACTTTATACCAATAGATCAATGTTTTGTTGATTTAATGTGCGACTCCCTAAGAATTTTCAACTATGTCATTGAATAATTTATCAATTATGAATTGATTATAATCCACTCTTAAATAAGTAGAAAAAAGTGTACAAATTCTAGATCCACAAATATTGAATTTGTTCAGCACAAAGTTAATTCCATTTAATAATCGTAGAAATTATAACAACATAAGTTTACAAAACCAAATATCCCAACACAAATGAAATGAGGTACTTCAATCTCTAATGTTATGTTTAGGAGTTACGAGAGAAAGAGAATGAGAGATGAAGGGGCAATAAAGGAAATGACGACTAATAAGCTAAACCTCTTCATTATTTAGGAATGTGAAATAAGATGAGACTAAAATAATGATAATACAATAATATTGTTTTACTCTCCCCATAAAAAATAATTAATAATAAAAAATGGACAAGAATATACTTATAAAATTTTAATAAATGCATTTGGATACTTTAACATATGTTCGAGAAATCCTCTAAATTTTGGGAACCATGGCATATGAAAAATTTCATATGCCTCCATAAAAACTTTGAAATATTTATATCTCTTTACCTTAACTCCCAAGCATGTAGACTCTTTATAAATCATCTATTTCCTTCCTTCCACATCCAAAATAAGACTCACTAACATAGTATAAGGGATTGCTCTATATCATAGTTGCACAGTTTCAAAATATATAAGGGCTTTATCTCCCACAACTAATTATTCTACTTAAACCACTTGCCCAAATCATTCATCAGCTCAACCCATGACTCATCATCACCATTTTAGATCTAACTATTTTATTAAAAGTAACGATTAAATTTGATATTCGATATTCAAATTGGTAGATTACATTTTTCATATAAAAGTTTGAATTATTTGATATTTAAATTAAATAATTTTAAATTATATTTTATCGACCAATCAAAATAAGTGATATATGAAATAAGATATTTTATGAAGGTGAAGATCCAATCCTCATCACTCTTAAATGTAGTTCATCGAGCTATAATAGCAAATGTACTCAGAAGCTTAAATTTGAGCATACCTGACATGAGTAGTCACTTTTGTTAATAAAATACTAATTTTTGTATAGGATAGAAGGTTTTGATAAAAGATGTAGGTAAGTCAAACATTGGAAGATGTATAAATTATGACAAGGTCAACAAATAGATCATATATGTGGTTGTTCTTTTGTATTGATCGGATATGGCCGGAACGAAGGATCTGGTTGAGTAGCTTGCTTCTGGAGATGGGTTGGAATGAAGCTTGGACTCATCGTTGGAGGTACCTGAAAAAGGTTCTCCGACGCCCAAATCAGTATGAGTTTAAGGAAGATTGGTGGAGAATAAATGAGAGTAGATGAGAGTAAACGCTAGCAATGAATGAGAGAGTTAATATGATTATGAGAGTGAGTGAATTATTTAATAGGTGGGAGAATATGAGAATATATCAAATACTTCCTATAAGGGGATACCCCTTATTTATAGTAAATGATGTGGCGACATGTCATTTATCTAGTGGTTGATGGTGACTTGACAATGTGCGTCATAGGGGCGTAGCAGGCCTGTCCATACTGCATAGTAGGTTCGTCTCTGACCGTGCTTGTCAAAGAGGACATGTTGGAGTTACAGGCGGCATGTCATAGCTCAATTGAAGACACATTGAATGAGGTGTCAAGAACAGTGACACTTAACATGAGGTGACGCAAGCCTCCAAGTGAACTTGTTTGGCCCAATGGGAGAGACTGTATTTTCAGGAGGCGTGGTAGAGTCCAATTGGGGATGCATTTAATGAAGTGTCAGCGGCAATTATGAGGCTTATGTGAAGGTGACGTAAGGGTCTGGTCCGTGTCTACTTGTGCCTTGTTTGGTCGGATGGGTTTCATCCTGGTCGGACGAGATGTTCGATTGACCGAGATAGAACAGGTCCGCAGTCTGTTATCATGCTTGGTGATTGAGCATGTTGGCACATTCTACTTGTTCTTGGGCGATCTTGGGTGTCAAAATGCACGACTGATTTGAAACAAAATAATGCCCTGAAAGGAAGTGCCCTCTTGCCCGGTCATACTAGCTTGTTTGACTAGTAGGGGTGAGTTGGTTGGGAGGATGACGTGAGATCTGACCATGCAATTGGAGAGACTGATCCTTCCGAGGGAAATTAGTTGGTCGGAAGGTTGAAGTGGCGCTTACCTTCTGGGGACGTGGTAGAGTATGCCAAAGGTTTGTAGATGTGATTCGAATCTTTATGGTGATTTGGTGATAGCTGGTACACGTGGTAGTTATTGTTGTGCTTTTACTAGTGGTTGACACGTGGAGGCTAGAGCCACCTTTTGTATGAGGCATCCGAACGTCAAAGGTCACGAGTCATGATTGCTTGTTTCCCATTCGCCACATGTTCTCGTCTTGAAATTTCTTCTTGCAATTTGCTGCTACCGGGCTATCTTCTTTACTGAACCTTTTGCTTGCATCCTTAGCTTTTCTTACCCGGTGATTCTCTCTCTCCTTCCCTTTTTACCTGTTATTTTTAATTAGTGTACCTTTATGGACCCTTGTGTTGAGCATGACTCGAGCTCTAATGAAGTGGCGGTCTTACCCATACCTCCACCTTTTTTACTTCCTTGTCAACCTGTCACCATTGGCGTACGAGTTTCGCATATGCCTGTGGTTATGGTTGGAGAGACATTTCGCCCTCATCGTTACTAGGTAACCGGAGGAGGGGAAGGGTAAGAAGGAATACTACCGCTCTGGACCGGGCAAATTTTCTTGAGAAGTGGCAGTCGGTCCTGGATGGGATATCCAGTGCAGATTCTGACGCTTCCTTTGGTGATAGGTTGACAATAGGGAGAAATTTCATCGATCGAGCTGATCTATTTGCATTCCTAGAGGCGTTGATCCATCTGGATTCGCAATATTGGTGGGTGGACCATGAGGTGTTAGGCATCCCTAGTTCGTACATGGGTATTATTGCTAAGAAGAGCATCAACCTCTTGGTCAAGCAGGCCAACGACATTTGTTTGTATGCCCCCGAGGCTAATGACAGGGTATGCCAAGACCTCTTACCAGAGACTGAGAACAAGTGGAGTTTCTATATGAACGAATACATTACTCGTAGGATTGATCGAAGTCGTACCCGATACAAATAATATAACAATTAAAAATGCAGTACTAGGAAGTGAGTCCTAGGTCGTTTACCAAGGATTATCTTTCAAGAAAAGTTTCAAACACCTTATACTCACACACACACAAGGGGGTTTTTTTTGTTGGATAGTATGAACATAAATCAAATTCAGAAACAGTAGTTAAACAATGTAATAAAACGGCTAAATCCCTTTGGTTCGTTTGTTCACAACTCAATCGTCGGTTTCAAAAGATTATTTTCAGATTCCAACCATTAACTTCCGAATTTGTTGAGAATCAATTAACTAAGCGTTAATCAATTCAAAGTTCCAGAACCTAAACCTTAATCTAGGCGAAATCAGTATAAGCATGAAACGATTAACAAATTCAC
Source organism: Lupinus angustifolius (assembly GCF_001865875.1). Taxonomy (NCBI): domain Eukaryota; kingdom Viridiplantae; phylum Streptophyta; class Magnoliopsida; order Fabales; family Fabaceae; genus Lupinus; species Lupinus angustifolius. The sequence goes on from NW_017727883.1 coordinate 67,778, forward strand.
ACGAACTAAGCATTCATGCACTAGAGAGAGTAAATCAACTAAGTGAAGATAAACTCAACCAACCAGTTTCTAAGCAATGGCATTAAGCAAACCATATTCAGAACTAAGATAGAAGAAATCAACAATAAAGAAACCGAAAATGCATTAATAACAAAACCTCAAGAGTTGTGATACATTACCAAATGAACTTAGTCCAGAAATTTAGCCTTCCATGGCAATGGAAGAGCAAACCGAAAATGAGAAAATGAAGAAGGAGTTAAACCCTAGCAGAGCACAAAGAGGGAAAACGGAAAATGTGATTTTGTTTTGTGAGTGAAAGTAAAAGTGTGTGTGTTTGGAGTGGGGAATCCGAATTTAACCCCTCCAACACACATAAACCGAATTGGGCCTAAACAATGGGCCCAAAGCTAAATTACAATAAAAACAACTCCTAAATTAAAAATACAATCTTCACTTCAACACATATCCTCGACTTCCATAATGCTCAAAATGCCGTTGGTGCCAAATGTGATCTGAAAATGATAATAGATTTAATTAGGCCAAATAATCCCAAATTAACTCATTTTAGGAATATTAGTCCAATAAAGTCTAAAACACTAAACCATGTGAAACAAGGTGAATTAGGCACCAAGAATCATCAATCATGCTAAATTAAGGTTATGAATAGTGTGTAATATATTGCTCATCAAGGATCGGGGTGAAAATACCCTTCGATGGTTAGTACGTTGTCGTTCTAAGGCACCTCTAGGTGGTGTCGTCTCAACTACACCCGAATGCTTGGGGGTTCATCCGAGCTTTCAAGATTTTTTGTGATGTGATGGAGCTGCCCTGCACCATCCGACTACTTTTTTGGATGTTCTAGGTGACTCACAACACCAATAAGGACGAGAACGAATATGGTCGTCAGGGGGTGGACGTGTCTTCAATCAAAGAACAAACACACCCTCCTCCATTCCTTTGTAGGATAAGTAAAAAAAACTAGAAGGTTGGTTTTTAGTGGGTAGAGGCTCGACGGAGCCGTCATACGTGGGCCTGTGGGAAGAATGGGAATCCATCATTCCCTTTCTCCTAGGATGGTGGGATACATTAGAAGTTGGATGACAAATTCAGCTATTCTTTCGAAGACCTAGATACCTGGGAGGCAGCCACGGCTAGGGAGATGCTAGACTGGGTGGAGTCTAGCATGACCCTAGAATGTTATGCCCTGACACAAAGTGATTCTGTTTTTGAGGGGTTGGTCGGTAAGTTTCTTGCTTGGGCTTTCAGGGTAAACTTAGTTGTGTTTTTCTAATATGCCTTTACCTTGCTTTTGTCGATTTTTTGTAGCATCTAAAATAGGTGATGGACTGGACCAAAGCAAACTGTTGAAACATGCCGCTCCGAAGAACCAGAAGTAGGCGTCTGGTGCCTCCAAGCAGGTGCTGACAAGCTTGTCGAATCTTTTTGCTGGAGATCCTAGGGAAAGGTCTGCCCCTAGTGAGAATCAAAGACCATTCTCCCTGTCGGGCATGGTACGAGCTGATAAACTAAGCTAACGACTCAATCCATCAGTCAACCCTACCGATGTTGATTCAGCTGGGATCCAAGTCGTCTCAACTAACGAGGAGGCAGCCACCTCAGCTCGCTCTAGGTCGGGGAAGGGGAAATCCTCTGTTCATTCGGGCAAGGGGAAAGAAAAAGCCCAAGCCACCATATATACGTCGTCCCAGAGGAAGTGGATACCAACCTGATGAGTCCAGATATAAGGGAGGTGTTGGACGACACGCCTCTACCCAATTTGTCGAAGCGATTGAGGTTGATCAGCATCATGGTTGCCTTGATTGCCAAGTACTTTGAGACCGAGCATGTACTGGTTGATGGGGTGTTTGTGTGATGGGTCGCTTCCAAAGTAGGATAAGGTCCATGCCATTGAGGGGCGTTTTTGAATATCGGCCAGGGGGAACTAGGTCCTCGTCCTAGGGTGTTTATATGATAGGATTCTATCAGTGTAGGACAAGGTTCACGCCTTTGAGGGGCTTGGCTAGATACTGGCCATGGGGAACTGGTCCTCGTCATGGGGTGTTTATGTAATAAATCACTATCAAAGTAGGACGAAGTGCACGCTTTGTGGGGCTTTACTGGATATCAGCGAAGGAGAATTGGTCCTCGTCCTAGGGTGTTTATGTAATAGGTCGTTGTCAAAGAAGGACAGAGTCCAACCTAGGAAGGGCTTTGTTGGATATCGGCCAGGGGGAACTGGTCCTTGTCATGTGGTGTTTATGTAATAAGCTGTCGTCAAAGTATAATGAGGTCCACGCCTTTGGGGGGCTTTGATGGATATCGGTCAGGGGGAACTGGTTATCATCCTAGGATGTTTATTTTGTATGTCGAGAAATGGGGACTACTTTTGTTCTACAAAAAGAAATTTTGAATAATACCTCATTGTCGTATAGAAGTTTGTTTTTTCGTGATTACATGGTTTTGTCCAGCCGCATATAGGGTCGACATTACATTTAATTGTGCTATGAATAAAAAACTCGAAGGTTTGTGGCATTCCACGTTTGAGATATCTCAGTTCCATTCAAATCTGTCAGTTTTTATGCGCCTTTACCGATTTTATCATTTACTCGGTAAGGCTCTTCCCAGTTTGATGCCACCTTTTTTTGGCTTTACCAATGTCAGGGACAACTGAGGCATTGTATTTATCAGAGGTTCGTCTTCTGATAGTTGCTTCTCTGATTTGGTCAAGGCTCTGTTTCTCTTCAATTCAGTCTAAGTTGTGTCGTAGGAGAGTAGAATTGGCAGCTTCACCGAATTGCAATTTCAGCCAGGTGGGTTCCCTAATTTCTACCAGGATCATTGCCTCAACGCCATATGTGAGATTGAATGGCATTTCACTAGTAGTAGAATGAGGGGTTGTGCTATAGGCCTAGAGGACATAGTGTAGTTGATTGGGCCAAGCGCCCTTACCTTTATCTAATCTTTTCTGGATCCCATTCAAGATGACCTTGTTGACTGCCTTTGCCTATCCATTCGTCCGTGGATGCTCCACTGAGGTAAAATGTTTTTTGATATGTAACTCAGACAGTAATTCTCCAAATTTTTGATCTGAGAATTGGGTACCATTATCAGTGGCAATATGGCCGAGATTCCAAACCAGGTGATGATATTTCTCTATGTGAATTTCTAGATGTTGGCCGAAGTAATGGTTGACAATGCCTCAACTTTTATCCATTTGGTGAAATAGTCTACTACAACTATCAAGATCTTAAGTTGTCCAGATGTTGTCGGGAAGGGTCCCAAATTATCCATGTCCCATCTACAAAATGGCCAAGGGGTCATGGTGGTGGTCAACTCTTCAGGTGGGGCCTTGTGCAAATCGACAAACAACTAGCATGGTGTGCACCTTTTGGTCAACTCCGAGACATCTTTCTTGATGGTCGGCCAATAGTAACCTGCTCGCAACACCTTCTTTGTTGGGGAGGTCGCCCCAAGATGGTGGTCACAACTCCCTTCAAGAATCTCTTGGAGCACATACTATGCCATATCGGGCCCGAGGAATTTGACCAATGGAGCGGAAAAGCCCCAACAATATAATGAGACTTGCACTAACGTGTACTAGGAGTTATACCGGAGGAACCATTGTCTTTCTTTCTGGTCTTTTGGGAGATCACCATCTAGCAGGTATCCGATAATAGGACCAGTGTAGTCGTCCAAGATAGTCATTTGCTTAATGGTCATGATGTTGGGTTTCAAAATGGTCCTTTGAATTACCGACCTATTACTCTCTGGGTTTTTATGCTGGCTAATTTGGAGAGCATGTATGTTGATACATTCTCTTCTATTGGGACATGTCGGATGGAGGCTGCCTCAAACTTAGCCATTAGTTCTTTCACCTTATCCAAGTATTTACCCAATATAATGTCTTTGGTTTGTTAAGTGTCGGTTACTTGTGAGACAGCCAATTGAGAATCACTACAAATAGCTACCTTTACTACGCCGACCTCTCTGGCCAATTGCAAACCGGTTATGCATGCTTCATACTCAACTTGCTACTTTTAAGTGGTGATGGTGAAGGTCAATGAGTGTTTAATAGTCATGTCGTGGCCATTATCTAGCAAGACTCCAGCCCCACTACAATTGGGATTGGATGACCCGTCTACGTAGATTGTCCAAGTTCGTCCTTAATTATCTATCTGGGTGGTCAAATCGGCAACACAATCTGTGAGGACCTGAATTTTGATGGATCTCTTGGGTTCATACTAGATGTGAAATTGTGAAAGCTCAATTGACCAGGAGATCATCTGTTCAACCAATTCTGGATTATGTTGGATATGTCGTATAGGTTTATTGGTTCTTACCACTAGGAATGGCAACAGGGCGGGTCGGGGCCGGGTTTGCACGTACCTAAACCCAAAATTCAAAACCCAAACACGAACTCAATGGGTTGAAAATAAAGATAACATCCCCGAACCCGTCGGGTTTTGGGTAACTCAAAACCGAAAAAACCCCGAAAATTATATATGTACTACGGAAAATATGATATCATTTTCGTTTCATTTTTCTCTAGCATTCCTATTTTCTCTCATATTATTTCATTTCTTTTATGTTTGAAGATCCAATAGTATATAAAGTAAAATTAGAAATTAAAAACAATAGACACTAGATAGAAATTTCAATTTTAAATTGAATTACATTACTTCAGGGCGAGTTCGGGTTAGGGTCTTTTTCCTATTAATTTCGGGTTTGGTTCAAGCGGGTACCCATAGGTTCGATTTTCATTGTCATTCCTACTTACCACCATAGGGTGGGATTGAAAGTATTGACGCAACCGTCTTGCTACCACCAAGAGGGCAGAGGCCACCTTCTCTAATTTCTGATACCTGAGCTCTAGGCCTTATAAGGCTTTGCTTGTAAAATAGATTGGGTTCTCACCTTCTTCATTTTCTTGGATTAGAGCGGTTGCCACAACCTCATCAGCCATAGCGAGGTAGAAGTACAATGTCTCACCGGGCCTCAGTTTAGTGAGGACTAGGGGGTAGCTAAGTATTGCTTGAAAAATAGGAAGGCCTTTCCATAATCATCTTACCATCCAAACTTTTTACTTTTCTTGAGCAGTTGAAAAAGTGGAAGAGAATGCTTCACAACTATGAGAAGAAATCTAGACGAGGCTGTCGATCGTCCATTCAATTGTTGGACCTCGTTTACTAAGCGAGGGCAACACATATCTATGACGGACTAGCATTTTGTAGGATTTGCTTCTATACCTCAGCTGGTCAACAAGAAGCCGAGGAATATCCCGACTTCCACCCCAAAGGTGCACGTTTTCGGGTTGAGTCGCATGTTGTATTTGCACAGTCGCTTGAATATGTTTTCAAGAATAGAAACATGATCCTCCCCATGAAGGATTTTGGCAATCATGTCATCCATATATACTTCCATGTGCTGACTGATCTGGTCCTCAAATACCCTATTCATCATTCTTTGATAGGTGGCCCCCGTATTCTTTAGCCCAAACGACATGATAGTGTAGCAGTAAGTTGTCTTGTGTGTGATGAAGGCAACTTTATCTTGGTCCAGTGGGTACATGGGGATTTGATTATAACCTAAGTAGGCATCCTTGAAAAATAGATATTGGTAACCAAAGGAGTTGTCTACCAAGTGATCGATATTTTGGAAAGGGGATATGGATCTTTAGGACATACCTTGTTAAAGTTTGTGTAATCTACGCACATCCGCCACTTCTCGGATGATTACTTGACCAACACCACATTTTCCAACCAAGTGGTGTAATTAATTTCTCGAATAAAAATAGCCTTAAGGAGTTTAGAGACCTTGGTTGATATCTCAATACCCATTTTTCTTCTTTTTTGCGTGATGGGTTTTGCCCCAAGGTGAGTGGTTAACCAGTGACAGATGATCGAAGGGGAAATCCCTAGCATGTCGCTAGCAGACTAAACAATGAGGACTTTGTTGCCATTCAAACATTCAACCAGCCTTGACCTTTCAGCTTATGTGAGGGTGTTACCAATGTATACCAAGTTGTCTTGCTTCGGCCCGAGTTGTAGGAAAGTTTTTTCACCTTCCGGTTGTGGCTGGAATTCTCATTCATCTGCTATGGCGACTAATTCCACTAAATGAACACCCCTTTTCCATTTGGTTAGGGGCGGTTCTTTCCTTGTGGGTTGACTTGGCCGGAGGCTCATATAGTAATAGCTCTTGGCACTATGTTGATCGTCTTTTACTATACACACTCGAAAATTAGAGGATATGAATTTTATACACAAATATGATGTGGAGATCATTACTTCAAGCCAATTTAACATTTGCCGGCCAAGAATGACATTATAAGCAGACTTGCAAACAATGACCAAGAACTTGGCCTAAATTGTTCGTGTCAAAGGTTGTTCGCCAATTGTCAACGAGATGTCCACGTACCCACGTGGGGTGATTCATTAGTCGGTGAAGTCCACCAACTAGCCATTATATGGTAACAAATCTTGGTCATTCAACTCCATCTTTTCAAACAGATCTTGGAACATGATGTATGTTGAACTGCTTTGGTCGATGAAAATTCTTTCGACTTTCTTGATGTTCAGCTTAGTTGTAATGACTACGAGATCCTCATGGCCTCAAACGACACCTTTGTAATCATGGTTGTCAAATGAGATTGGGGTGTAACCCTATTTTCGCCTTGTTAGCATGTGTTTTTGGTGCTAACTTGCATTACTTCCATGACATATCCTTTTTGAGCCGCTCTTGAAGTGCCCCTATAGAAAACCCTCCAGAGATGACATTAACAACAACTAGGCTCCTCGCTCACTGGTTGTTGGAACAATACGTCTCTACCCTTCCCTGTTTGAAGGATGTTCTTGTTGATTTCTTGGAGGAGCTGGGTCAACGTGATGGCGATAACCGTCCTTGTCGGGTCACCCTGGCGATGAAAACTTGTAAGTGGCCAGCTTGTATCAAGTGTTCTATTGTGTCGTGGAGCTGGGTACAATCCTATGTTATGTGTCCAATAGAATGTGAAAGTCACAACACTTAGATCGATTTTGGGTTTCCAACTTCCTACATGGGTTGGTTTTGGGGAGTTGGACAAGATGAGTGGCCATGACCTCTTGGAGAATCCTAGAGCGGTTGGCATTAAGGGGAGTGTAGGTAGTGCATTTGAATTTTTTAGGTGGTCGTGGTGGGTCATCTTTGGGGTGGTCATGGAATGTTGGCTTTTTGGTTTCCCGTGAGGGGGTGATACGTTGTATGGTTGAAGGACGATTGTAACACCCCAATTATGACATATGACCCCGAGCCCATGAATATACCGAGTGTACCACCCACAAGCTTAAATACTCCCTACAATATTTTATTCCCCAGAAAGGGAGCCTTCCGCGACTCGAACACCCCAGTTCTGACTATTTGTCCCCGAGGTCACGGGTTTGAGTCGCGGAAGGCTCCCCCTTATGGGGAATAAAATAATGTAGGGAGTATTTAAGCTTGTGAGTGTCACACTCGGTATATTCATGGGGTCGAGGGGTCGCATGTCAGAACTGAGGTGTTACAATAATCGGGTAGCATAGGTTTCTTCTAGGTTAATGAATTGTTGAGCTTTTAATCGGAGGTCTTCCATTGTAAGGTCGAAGTATTTGGATAACTCATGTCTAAAAAGACCATCTTGCATGCCTGTAACTAAGATTTGCACCGCCACATCGAGACTTAAGGTGCGGACCTTCATGGCCTCTATATTGAATCGATCCATATATGTACGAATGGGTTCATGTTGTCCTTGCCGAATACCGGACAAGGTGTAGGAAGACCTTGGTTGTTCCTTGCTCCCTTTAAACCGGATGTTGAACCTATCGACCAAGATTGTCCATTATTTTATGTTGTTTGGCGGCAAGCGAGTAAACCACTACAGAGCAGCGTGTTTCAGAGTGAGGGGAAAGCCTGATACATGATAGGATCGGTCACCCTATGAAAAAGCGTAGTCACCTCGAAGACGTCTAAATGGTCCTAGGAGTCGGATGTACCATCATACTGATAATTGTTGCTTAGGTTGGTCAAGTGCGTGGGTAGAGGTGAAGACAAAATTGTCTCGATGAAGGGTGCTCGACCCCTAAGGGATTATAGTTGGATGGATGGTTTGTGTGTGTAGTTTTTTTGTTTAGGGGGCTGTGAGTATAGGTCGGGATTCTTTGGCGAGTCGACGCACTGCTCGTCCGCAACTGGTCGTGAGGGTCTGTTGCTTGTTTCGGGTTTTTGTTGTCGGAGCTCGGCTAGTAGTTTGACTTGTTGTTGGATGATTTGGCCTTTAGTTTGGATTATTTGGAGGAGTTGTTGAGTATTGGGTGGTTCTGGGATAGGATTTGGAGGGTGACTTTGGCTGGATGGTTTTGTTTCTGATGGAGGATCGATGGATGGAGTGTGGTAGTTGGGAGGCATGTTTGTTGTAACTGGTTCTACTTGACTGAGGGGTTATGTTTGGTTTCAGGTAGTTATCATGTTGTAGGTAAGCCATAGATGATGCCAATGTTCTTTTGTGTTGATCGGATATGGCCGAAACGGAGGATTTGATTGAGTAGCTTGCTTCTAGAGATGGGTTGTAATGAAGCTTGGACCCGTCGGTGGAGGTATCGGAAAATGTTCTCTGACACCCAAGTCAGTATGAGTTTAAGGAAGATTGATGAAGAACAAATGAGAGTAAATGAGAGTAAATGCTAGTTGTAACACCCCATAATAATAATAATAAATTGAATTATTATAATTAGTGTGTATGATTTTGAGTTTGTATGAAATGATTGTTATATGATCTTTTTAATATGTCTAGTCTTAGTTAAATAAAGTGTGTGTTATTTTAAAATATAATTAGAATTTGAATAGTATAATGATAATTAATTAAGAGAATAAAATAGATAATGTTTTTATTTAATAGTAAACAAGAGATTATATTTTTCTAAATATAAGAGTAAGAAGAAAAGGAAACCCTAACAACCACAAGCGAAGGAAAGGAAAAATAGGAAGGGAAGAGAACGAACAAAGTTTCTCCTTAAACTCATTATCAGGTAACACTAGAACCCTTAAAACTCCATGAAAAAGGAAGAATTGAAGGTAGATTGATAGATGTTAATTACAGTTTATACTTCATGGCTTCTTTCTTGTTTTACTACATATTCTTTTATATATAGTTCCATCATCAATTGTTGTAAATAAAACGCACATGACTTCCTTTTTATGCACTTCTTTATATAATTTTCTTGACTCTATGTTTATTTTATATAAATAGATGTATGAGTCCATTTATGAGACCAACATTTTGTCCTCTTAATTCCTGAGTGAAATTTCTATTGTACAATTATATTGTTTTGCTGCCATACGAATGTTTCAAATTATTGAATTGAATTATATATTATAACATGCAAATAGAATTAGTAGTATATTTGAGTTTATTATGAATGATTGTTTATACCTATATTACTATTATTATAATAAATGAATGTTAGCTTAGATAATCATGATATAGATATATAGGCATCTTATGATTTCTATACTGATATGTATATTTAATATTTCAACAAAACTTGTAATTGATGATCAGCCTTAGGCGTATTTAAATACAACAAGGGCTATTGTTTCATTACACTAAATTAATAGCATATATTCTCACATTGGTTTTTATGAAAGAAATTATATATTGTTCCTAGTTTTCTTTATATGATGAATATTGAATAGATCTTATTTATTATGTTATATTTTGTTATGTATGTGATGTTTATATCTTTATTTACTTATAATCATGTCCAAATTATGTTTAGTGTAATGGGGTCTATAACTCAATTATGTTAACTAATGAGGGGGATCTCTAGATTTATTGATTGGTCTGGGCATAGACAATCGAATTCTCAATCGCATGAAGACAAACTTATTCCAGAAACGGGGTAAGACATTCCTACGAACTCGGGGCACCGAGTGAGGGGCTGACACCTCCAACAGGCATGTTGTGTGCAAACTTTTAATCATGGGCTGAGAGTTTGTGGCGATTAATGCTATATGCAAATTGATTGAAGCATTATGATGTGTCCGATTTGCATTCTTCTTATTTATATTTAAGTTATGTGTAATGAACTAGAATATAAAATTAAGTGAAAGTATCGTTATTTCTCTTTTGTTGTTCCTTATGGAGATTTTATGTACTTGTTACGTATAGGAATGTCATATTTTTAAAAGTTTTATCATTTTAGTGTTACTGAGATTTTTATCTCACTATATTTGGGTTTTGACATTTCCAGGATGTTCTAAGAAATGATTGAGTACCAGATGGAAGAACCACAAACAAGCCACTATTATAGATGATAGCTTGTTGTTATTTGCTAATTTTATCTTGTATTTTTATGTAGACATTTATTTGTTTGATGGTATTTTAAGACTTTATTCTTATCCTCTTTAGACAAAGTCTAGTTTATTATGTGGATTTAAGTTAATAATATTTTATTTCATTTTTATATTTGAGGTGTTATTCATATACATCAAGGAAAGTTTAATGCTATAAAATTATTTTTATGGACATGTTTCCACTTGTATATTATTATCCAAATTAAGGTGTTACACTGGCAATGAATGAGAGAGTTAATATGTTTATGAAAGTGAGTGAAGTATTTAAGATGTGAGAGAATATGAGAATATATCAGATACCTTTCATAAGGGGACACCTCTTATTTATAGTTAATGATGTGGTGATGTGTTATCTATCTAGTGGTTGATGGTGACTTGGCATTGTGCGTCATAGGGACGTAGCAGGTCTGTCCCCACCGCATAGTAGGTTCATGTCTGGCCGTTCTTGTTAGAGGGGACATGTTGAAGTTGCAGGTGGCATAATAGAGTTCAACTAGGGACGCATTGAATGAGATGTCAGGAACAACGACACATGACATGAGGTGACGCAAGTGTACAAGTTGGACTTGTTTAACCCAATAGGACAAACTGTCTTTTCAGGAGGCATGACATAACCCAATTAGTGGATGTATTTAATAAAGTGTCAGCAGTATTTATGAGGCTTATGTGAATGTGAGTAAGAGCATTGTTCATGTCTACTTGTGCCTTGTTTGGTCAAATGGGTTCCATCCTGATCGGACGATATGTCCAATTGACCGGGATGGAATAGTGGTGTTAATGTAAAAAAATAATTGTCCATATATATATAAATCCTTATACCATTATGCATAAGCATTAATTAAACTAGTAATATATATATAAAAGTAAAATAATAATATGTGATTGATTAGTAATGTAATACTTTTACAAATCGCATCAAAATTAAACATAGTTTCTTTCTAACATCTTCTCCTCTTCCAACTTTTTTTATTATAAAATTTTGGTACTTATTGAGTGATTGGACATCTTCTGGAAAATCTTTTTCAGTTTTTCTTAATGGGTTGGAAGTATCTTGCTTTGTCTATTTTTGAGCATTTCTTTTTATAAAAAAACAAATCTGGTCAATGTCGCTTTCAGTTTTTAGTTATTCTTATAGGTCCTAATGGAAAGAAGTTAGTTTTCCAAAGTATTATTGGCTGTAATTTATTGTTATCGGTTGTTATTGAATATTGACGTTAGTATACTTCATTTTCTATATTCCAATTTCTACTGCATACTTTGTATAAAATATGTATTGGAATTATTTTAAGGATTTGTTTCTAGAGGATGTGGTTACAATATAGTCGTTGAATAAGTAGTTAAGTTGGTTAATGTTGTTGCTTATTTATCAAGCAATTCATTCTATTACTTGTAAATTGTATATAAATCTCGTTTGTGGTTTTGAATAATCAATGAATATCATAATGAATTACACCAAATCATAACATGGTATTAGATCAACAATTATTCCTTTTCATAGCTTCTGCTTATGCTTTTCATCTTCCTCTCTTTGTTGCTGCAATCTTTCCATTGGTGGCAGTACCAGCCGTTTTGCTCTAGCAGTTGGTGTAGTAGATGATGCAGGTTTTATCGTTTCTTTTCAAGAAAGATTGGTTATCTTATACTATAAAATCATACAATCACAACAAGTTTACCACTTTCCCATGGGAAGTACTCAAGAACGGGTTCAAAGAAAAGTGTTGAGAGTTTTGATGATGTTGAATCTAATGGTTGAGTGGATGCTATGATGACCTTTTCTCCATCAAAGAAAAAAAGAGGAAGGAAGAAGCTGCTTAAAGTATCAATCAATGCCATAATCTTCTTGTTGGAAGCTTGAGGATTTATTTCTTTATGAGCACGAAAGATACTGCTGCTTGCTTTCTCAATTATTGCATTTGCAACTAGATATGTTTTGTCTTCTTTCTCATTGATGATCCTCACATATGTTGGTGGTGTGGTTCTCACCACACTGGTGGTTGTCCCTAATTGGCCTTTCTTCAATTAGGGATATTCCACTCATTCTTGGCACAAAGTCTATTAACCAAGAATCCAAATGTGGCTAGAATTTTTGATACATTTTTCTATGGTCGTGTAGAAATATATCTTCAACAATTACATTAGGATAAAGAAGATCTTTCTCTATCAAAGAATTTATCTTGAGGCTTCTTGTATCTGTTCTTGGGAAGTGGGATGTGGACTTTATTGTCTTGCATTGTGTTTCTTTTCTCTTCAAGCTAGAAATTTCGTTACAGCACATTTGGAGCGTATCTCATGCAAGGCCCTATCTAGAATTGTTAACATGAAATGTTTAGAATCATCCACCAAAATCATGTCAATTGTAGTATCAAGATCTTGTTTCCGATAGACATGAATGGTGCAACCAATTGTCGTGTTTGGAATTAGTTGTTTTAGGTTTCAAGGTCAGTATAGTAGCTTGGAACCAATATTTTCTTCTCAATGACAACAAGAATATACACATTATTTCATTTATTACCCCCAATTATTTCTCATTTTTTTATTACTCTAGTTTCTTTACCCCTCTCTCATTAGACATACAACATTATAGTGTGTAATTTTTTTCCTCATTGAAGCAACATATAAGGATTAAGATTAAGGTCCATATCATTTCTCTCTTTCATCCATTATGATTGGTTTGCTTCTGTCAAAAAGATGGTTAAGCGTCGGATGAAATTGCTTCTGCCAAATGGTGGTTAAGCGTCAATATTGCTTCATGTTCAGATTTCAAGACTAGGAAACAAAGATTCGCTCACCAGTAAGAGGATGTACTAGAGTATGTGTGATGTTTATAAAATCATTTCAACCTTGGAATGTTTGACACATTCCAGCTTGAGGGGATGTTAAAGTTGTTACTTGATTTCAGTTTGTTAGTTGTAACATTGTTTTCGTTAATCGATTAACTAGTTAGTTATTAGTTAGGTATTATATTATATAAAAGGTGATTCTCTGATTCCTTATAACTCATTTTCAGTTCAATAATATTTCCTCATTCCTTCTTGTTCATTAAGAAGATCTCTCTTATCCATGACTCCTATCATTTTAACATCTTAATCGTAATAATATGTTTTGGACTTGGGTGCTATTCTTTGGTACGCAACATTGAAATCTTACATAAACACACAAAATATATGATCATATAGTAAGATCATATTAAATATTAAAAATAATTAATTATAAACATACATGGACAAAAAATGTAGCTATTATTTGGCCCAAATCATATCTATTATATTTAAATAGATTAAATTAACTTCATGCACTAAATTTAAATTAAAATCTATATTTATAAGATTAAAAATAAGTTACTAAATAGACTGAAGGGAAAAAGTATATATCAAACTCTTGCTTTTTAATTAATAATAACCAATAGTTAAATTGTGCCCATTATCTTTAAAAGAAAAAAACTCATTGGAATGAAAACCTTATGTCACTAAACACACATTAGAATAGAATTTGAATAGATCTTTCACGTTTAGGTTTTTTTACTTTTGAAAGCCTTCCTTCTATACTAGTATCATTGTTTCTTCCTCTCCGAACCTCCTTCCTCTTTTGATGTTTCAGATTTGGTCTAATGAATTATAAGAATTGTAGCACCATTTTTTCTTCCTCTCCAATCCTTATTCCTTCTGTAGTTCGTCGACAATTTTACAGTTTTCCTTGGCAATTTCATGAGTATTAGTAGCATCGTGATTACAACGAACTCTGGACTTGCTAGTTCCATTAGAAACATAGGATGGAGCGATCACACAAGGTGGTTCGTGATCTTGTAAACCATGCTTTCATGTGTATGTATTTTTTTATTTTGTGAACTATTTTTCATATGGTGGGTATCAAAACAATAGTAGAGATATTTGTATTTTTATATTTTGTGAACTATATTAAAGTCTGGTGAGGTGGAAGCCTGATGTATTTTGATTGCCTTTTTGCAAAGATTCATTCATTTTATTTGATTGATATTACAGATGACAAGTAGCAGATGTGGAACCAACGAAATAGAATTCAACACGTCATTTCTACAAATAATGAAAATTTTGAGTGGCAGAAAAGGGTTTAATGAAAGGAATAAAGTATTAAGGAGTTAAATTATCTCCTCAACCATTAAAATTATGACATGCGTTCGATTTAATAGTTTTTCATTAAAATTATGACATGCGTTCAATTTAATAATTTTTCATTAAAACATTTTTAAACGTAAATAAAATAGTACATATATCATATTTTTACTAATCAGGGGAGATAAATCATCCAATATTATGAAACCCGAGCCGTACATCAAACCGGGAGGGGTCCCGTATTAGGTTTAACCAATTTAAACTATTCGGTCTGATTGAGTGATTTCATACATAATTAATAATTTTTATCTATAAATATATAGTTATATATAAATGTAAAACTTTATATAATTAATAATTTGGATAATTTTATTGGAGTAATATCATCTTCATGTTTTTTGGATTGTAGTAAAATAAAATATTAGAGTAGTGTTCGATTATTTTTATTTTCAAGTGAATCGTCTGGTTTACTTCCCGGGTTAATATGGTTTAATCGGCTTTAATACGGTCGGACCGGATTTCTCCGGTTCAAAACGGTCCAACTCTCCTTTAGTTAAGACCACAAACTAGAGTCGTTTTCAAGTTCAGCCATCAATTAGATCGATTGGACTGTCTGGTCCAGTTCTCACAATACTGAAATTATCATATTTATTGTTAGCGTCTTGACCCACCGAAATGAGAGCTGCGTGTGGCAATCCTTTACTTTATTCTCTAACTAGTAAGTTACCCGTGGATTTGCACGGGGCAATAATTTTTTTGCACATGGTTAAGAACAAACATGTTATCCGTGTATTCTTATGTTTAATAACACATATGTTATTTGTGTATTCGTTTGGTTAATAACACATATTACATATTACCTATGCATTCTAATGGTTAATAACACACATGTTACCTGTGCATTCTAATAATAAAAAACACACATGTTATTTGTGCATTCATTCATATGGTAAGAAAAAATATGTTACTTGTGCATTCATATTGTTAAGAGCATACATGTTACTCGTGCATTCGTGTGATTAAGAACATACATGTTAAATGTATATTCTAATGATTAAGAAACACACATGTTACATGTGTATTCACATGGTTAAGAACATTTATCTTACCTGTACATTCATATGGTTAAACAATCACATATTACTCGAGCTTCTCATGAGACATTGATTTTGACGAATATTTAGAATTACATAAGTATGAATATTATTAAATGTATATTAGTAATATTGTGTAATAATTTGATAAAATAAAGCGAAATATATAGAAACACAAAAATTGTGAATTAATTTCATTGGATATGTTTTCTAATATATGTTTTCTAATGTAACGACACAATATCTTTATAACTTTTGTCGCATAGTAAGACATGATAATATATTAATCGTCTATAAATTGACAAATTATACAACATAATGATCAAATATATAGTAAGGCATGATAATATATAATTGAGTACAAACTATTATTATCATAGTAATATGAACTCATATGATATAAATAAATAATTGATCATAAAAATCATGAGTTTCATAATTATTGTTACAAAGTATTAAAATATATAAACTAATATTGTTATATTTGCAATGTTAATAACAAAGATAAGAAACAAAATAAAATAAATCAAGTGTATTCAATTGTCTATATTTAAATATTTCATGTATTTTGGATTCCCAAAGAGGGTTAGCTATAAATTAGTTTGTTATTTCTTTTTGTATAACAACAAAATAAATAAATCTATGAAAAATAAA
>NW_017727883.1:84078-116290 GCF_001865875.1 Lupinus angustifolius
CTATGCAAATGCACCGGTAACATTGCACTCTTTTATTCTATAATTTAATATTATGTTTGTCATTTGTTGTCTTATAATTGATAATAATTTTAATTGATTAAAGACTTAAATACTATGATTATATTTCAGTTAAAACTTAAAATAATTTTGATAATAATTGTGTAATGATAGGTCAACAATAATGTCAAATTTATGAGCATAATCTGATTTCATTTATTCTTCTTAACTCCTCTGTCCTCATTCTTATCAGTTGCATCTTAAATTGCCGAAAGTCTCTCATCTCATTCATTCTTCTTACACATAAGATTATATATATATATATGGAGCTACGAATCATACATGATTCGTTATAAGGCCAGATTTACTATTCTTACAATTTTTATATGAGAATTGTTCTCATTGAGTAGCTCTTTATATATATAAAATCTTAAATAAAATACACATATATGAGTTACATTTTTAAGGAACAAATATATTAAATAAAATACAAATATATTACAACTGTTTTATAACTTACAATTGATTGAGAGAGGAAATATATTTTCATAACTTATAATTGGTTGAGAGAGAAACTATATTTTCAAAATAAACGAATCAATATAAAATTAAATGACAGATAAAAATATTCTTTAAAGTGCATTTTTTATTGACGTGTGTTTATTTTGTAGATTTGTTCTTATTTTATAGATCAGTTCTCATTTTCATTATTTTTTTGTTTATTTTTCATAGATTTATTTATTTTGTTGTTATACAATAAGAAATAACAAATTAATTTATAGCAAACCCTCTTTGGGAATCCAAAATACATGAAATATTTAAATATAGACCATTGAATACACTTGATTTATTTTATTTTGTTTCTTACCATTGTTATTAACATTGCAGATATAACAATATTAGTTTATATATTTTGATACTTTATAACAATAATTATGAAACTCATGAATACACAAATAACATATTTTTTCTTAACCATATGAATGAATGCACAAATAACATGTGTGTTCTTAACTATTAGACGGATAATATGTGTGTTATTAACCATTAGAATGCACGGGTAATATATGTTATTAACCAAACGAATACACGAATAACATATGTGTTATTAAACATACGAATACATGGATAACATGTTTGTTCTTAACCATATGCCAAAAACTTATTGCCCCGTGCAAATGCACGGGTAACTTACTAGTCTATTAACAATATAATAAAAAAAACTCCTTCATGCCACATGTCACATCCTCCTCATATGTTTTCCCTTCATGCCACATATCACATTCTCCTCACATTTTCCCATCTTAAAATGTTCTAAGTTATTAAAAAAAAAATAAAAATAAGTCATTCATGTCACATGTTATTACTATGTACATTCCCACACTATCCTTATTTTTTATATTTTATATGTTAATAATATAATAAAAAAAACTCCTTCATGCCAAATGTCACATCCTTCTCACATGTTTTCCCTTCATGCCACATGTCACATTTTCCTCACATTTTCCCATCTTAAAATGTTCTAAGTTATTAAAAAATAAAATAAAAAATAAGTCATTCATGTCACATGTTATTACTATGTACCTTCCAACACTATCCTTATTTTTTATATTTTATATGTTAATAATTAAATAATAATTAGCGATTGGTCTATGTGCTACCCCGCCAAAATTGAGTATTTATCGTACCTATGTTTTGTTATGTTAAAATGTAATAGACATTGAGCATTAGATGAGATTGAAATCATTTTTCACATCCAAACTATTTTTTTACACTAATCTATATATATTATTTAACGTTTACTATTAATCTAAGAATAATTGCATTGTTACACCTCATCATAGTTTTGTAACACTTTTCCAATTGAATTTTAATATTTTAGATTCTTTGAATTTTAATTTTTCTCTATTATAATTGAAAAATCAAATTCCAAATTGAAGTTTTTTATAACTTTTAAATATATTTTTAATAAAAAAACTCATTTAGTATAATGATTTGATTTCCATTTTTTCATTAAAAGAATCGTATTTAAAATTGAAAAAATCATTTAATTTTCTATAAATTTTAAAATATTTATTTTAATAAAAATAATATGGTATCATTTTCAGACTTTCACTTTTTTATTTCCATTAGAAAATTCAAATTAAAAATTGTCATTTCTTTTTCTTATGTGATTGAATATGCAAATACACAGGTAAGACGTTTACTATTAATCTAAGAATAATTGCATTGTTACACCTCATCAAAGTTTTGTAACACTTTTCCAATTGAATTTTAATATTTTAGATTCTTTAAATTTTAATTTTTCTCTATTATAATTGAAAAATCAAATTCAAAATTGAAGTTTTTTTATAACTTTTAAATATATTTCTAATAAAAAAACTCATTTAGTATAATGATTTGATTTCCATTTTCATTAAAAAAATCGTATTTAAAATTGAAAAAAGCATTTCATTTTCTATAAATTTTAAAATATTTATTTTATTAAAAATAATATGGTATCATGTTTCAGACTTTCACTTTGTTATTTCTATTAGATAATTCAAATTAAATTCAAATTAAAAATTGTCATTTCTTTTTCTTATGTGATTGAATATGCAAATACACAGGTAAGACATGTATTCTTAATGATGTGAATGTAGAAGTAACACGTGTGTTTTAACTATGCGAATGCATGAGTAACATGTGTTTTCTTAGTAATACGAATGTACAAGTAACATGTATGTTTTTAGTCATGTGAATGCATGGGTCACATGTGTGTTCTTAATAATACGAATGCACAAGTAACATATGTTTCTTAACCATATAAATGTACATGTAATATGTGTTATTAATCTTGCAGCAAAGAAGTATTGCCCCGTGCATCGCTGATGCACGAGTATCTTGCTAGTTGTAAATTAAAATTAACTACTATATGCAATAGGTACCGATAATCTTACTTCATTTGTGATAATTGGAGCATGGTTTACCCCCAAAGCTTCATAATTATTTGCTCTCTATTACTATTAGGGAAATAGATATTACCACGTTGTGATCAAAGAGTCCAAAATCAGCTTCACTGTCATAATTATAGCCATTACGATTCATAATTACATAATTCTCTAAGTATGAATCAGGCCAATTGTGATGGAACTCAAGAGTCAAAAGAATCAAAAACCTCTAACCAAGGCTTTGAACTAATTTCAAGATCTCTCATCAATATGCTTTTATGGTGGAAAATGATTGTTGTATACAATTAGCTGAACCAACCCATTTTTGTCAAGAACTTGAGACTCTCCCGAGCAATGCTCCAAAGAAATCACTTGTCACTCCAAACTATACACTCATATTGTTAACCTCATCACTCAACAATGAAGCCTAATTTTGTTGCAAAAAAATCACACTGTCACTTGATTAAAAAAAGGTGAACTAGTGTACGAGACTCTTACCAAATAGAATCTTAGGAGGATAGATGTATGATGTTGTATCTCTATCATGTGAAGAAACTATTTCTAGGATTTAAACTCATAATCTTCAGGTCATAAAACAAAGATTGATACTATGTCTATGTCAGACTAATTGGCCTAATTCTAATTCAAAAGCTAGCTTATAGGGGAGGATTGCTCATAACAGATGTGGAACTTTGGCATTTAACAAGAACTCATAGTCTAATTCTTTTCTCTTACGCAATAGAGAGCACACTTGTTAGGCAGTCACACAGTTCCTTAATCAAAAGGTAAGTTGATACCCTTTGTAGTACCAATTTTTTTTTTGAATGGAGCTGAGAGACCAAGATTAGATTCAAGGGATCCCTTGTTAGAACTTACACCAGTTATATGTATCAATTAGAAAAACCCCATGTATCTTGAGCCCATAATTTGTCAGAGCTAATAATTTTTATTCCATATTATATTGGTAGCCGCTAACGTTCCTGGGAAGGTATGCATAATTGTTGAACCCCAATAACATACTACCTTATCTTCTTCTCTTCTATTTACTTTTATGTTCTTTATTTGATTGTTTGTGATCAATGTTGTGTAATGATAGTTTTTTACTGTAACAACATTGTTATAATCTTCCATGTTCCATAAACAACCTCAACCCTCTCCCTTTCATTTTCATAAGAACAACAATGCCTTTGGTAATGGCTCCATTAAACAAATGTAAGCATATATGAAGTGTTGACCATATTATATTCTATCTTTCCATCCTGATGGTTATGAAGTGTTACTGAATTTGCTCAACTATTTGTATGGTCTGCTTTGTTTAGTTTGTGGTTTTGGCCTTCAAAAAATTCTCTACAAGTTCAGATGAAACATAATTTATGTCACCTTTTCTTTTTCTTTACTTGCTCAGATATAAAGTACAACCATTTTCTGATTATAGGTACTAATTTGGTTAGTTAAAATTTGGTTTCATAGATTCTGTACTCAAAGTGGAGCTTAGATGACACCTGATTAAAAAAAAATCATTTTTGAAAGCAAGTTAGATGGCAAAGATTTACCATAGTATACCTGAAACTTGATTCTCAATGAATTAGTGATTATTTACCAAATTACAAATTCGAATTACCAAACTCTCCATTTATGCTACTCACAAATTGTGGACCATATCACTTCACGTGGCCATAATATTGCGGTTGTGGTGACTGCCGCAATCGCAATTGCACTGTGACTCCGAATAACAATGATATATCTGCATCGAGCCGCAACGCAACCGCATCAAGCCCGCATCGGACCGCATTGGACTGTATTAGATTCAAAAATAATTTCTTAATCACAAAATAATTACATTGCAACGGCCGCAATCTGTATCATAATGGCTATATCCCAACCACAACTATTACCGCAATCGTGACTACAACCACAAAAGATAGGCAAGAGTTCCCAGAAAATTAAAGCATACACAATCCAATAGGCAAGAGTTCCCAGAATACAAGTAAATAAACAATTTCAAATATTTATATTTCATAATATTTTTTGTTGATTTTTCATGCCAGAGATCAGTCAAATTAAACTCTTATCTTAGAAAACAATATGGTCAACACCAAACTCTAAATCAGGTTGTAAAATAACAATCATACACGAAAACAACCACTTCAATATAGGGCTTTTGACATGCATTAATGCTTTGGTCGTTAAATTTTTAAAACTTTTATAAACCTTTGATGGTTTATAAGAAACCCTTAATTTAGTATTTTAGGGTTTGTTTAAGAGTTGGATTTTGGAGGGGAAGGAAGGGAAATAGAAGGCTGGGGAGTCATCTCACAAATGTATTTCATGACTCCAAGTCTTCCCTTTCCTTTCCTTCCCCTCCAAAATCTAACTCTCAAACAAGCCCTTAACATTATGACATTCATATGTAATAAAAGAACAAAGTATGAAATACCTGGTTCCATTTACATTTCCTTTTATGCACTTTCTAGTTGTTTTTGTTCTCACCTCTCCGCCTTTCCTTTACGCATTCCTTAATAATTAGGAACTCAGTTTTCTCCCATTTTCTGTATGTCACTACACTTTCCTTACTCAACCACCAGTACTTCTACAATTCTCACTTTGTATTTCTATTCATGAGATAACAAATAATGAGTTGAATGAGATATTTTTCCAATGCATGAGTGCCTCTATATATAGAAGAGTTTAAGAGGATTTATTGAAGAAAGTAACTCATTCACTTTCATGGAAACTACCCATGAAGTGAGAGGGAAGGGAGTTAACAACACCACCACTAGTTTGATCCATCAATTACCAACCATCATCACATTAGACACTTTTATTCAAAATAGTAACTTCCAAGAATATGAACCACTAATTAGAATTAATCTAACAATCTCTCACTTGGTCCATATGATGACTTGAAGATTCATGACTTTAATTGCGCACCTTAATTGAACCTTACAAATCATCATCCTTAATTGAATTGAAATGGTTGAATCATGGTGATCACAAATTATATGAGGCAACCTAATCCATTCCATGTATCACAACCAACTTTAATTTGAGTCTTCATTTACATTTCGGAGACTCACCAAGTTATCTTATTAAAATCATACAAGTACAATATTTAATATGGAAAACTTAAACATTAATTACGGAAATAAAACTTTCATTGAATTCAAATGTGTCATACAATGATAAGCTAACATCTATACATGTATATATACATTAAGTACTATCACATTAACAAGGAATTAATTATAATGTACATCTTTTCTACATGGTCAATGTAAATTTTGGGCGACAATCCCTTAGTTAACGGATCCGCTACCATTAGATCGATATCAATATGCTCTATAGACACTTTCTCATTCCGTACTTCTTCTTTAACTGACAGGAACTTTAAATCTATATATTTGGTACCTCTAGAATATCTATCATTCTTAGAGAAGAAAACAACTACAGAGTTACCACAATAAAACTTCAGTGACCTAGCTACATTGTCTATAATGCCAAGTCCTGGAGTAAAGTTTCGCAACCACAATGCATGATTTGTAGCCTCAAATCATGCCACAAACTCAGCCTCCATGGTGGACGTAGCAATTACAGATTTTCTACCACATCTCCATGAAATGGCTCCTCCAGCCATTAGGAAGACATACCCAAATGTAGATTTTCTTAAGCCCATATATCCTGCATAGTCTGAGTCCGAATAATTGATCAACTCAAGGTGATATGACTTTCTATAGAGCATGTGATCCTTGGTGCCTTGAAAATATCTAAAAACCTTCTTTGCAGCCTTCTAGTGGTCCATTCCGAGGTTACTTTGATATCAGCTTAACATTCCAATAGAAAAATTGATATTCGACCAAGTGCATGTCTGAGCAAACATTATACTTTCAACCACTAATGCATAGGGAATAGATTACATTTCCTTATGTTCCAAATCATTCATTGGAAAATATTTTTCACTGAATTTGTCCCCTTTCTAGATTGGAACTATCCTTGTGGAGCACTTTTTCATTCTGAATATCTTTAATACCTTATTGATATATCCTTTCTGAGACAATCCCAACAATCTTTGTAATCTATCACGAAATATTTCTATTCCTATCACATAGGATGCCTCACCCATATCCTTCATTTCAAAATTATTAAAGAGAAACTTCTTTACATCATGTAACAATCCTTTATCATTTGCAGCAAGCGGAATGTCATCAACATATAGGACTAACATTATAAACTTGCTCTCATTAACTTTCATGTAGATACACCGGTCAACAATGTTTTCCACAAACCCATATGACGCAATGATAACATTTAACTTTATATACCATTGTATGGAAGCTTGTTTCAGTCTGTATATTGACTTATTTAATTTACACACTAGATTTTCCTGTCATATGGTCACGAACCCTTCGGGTTAGTTCATATAAACATTCTCATTTAAGGCACCATTCAGAAAAGTGGTCTTTACTTCCATTTGGTGAAGCTCTAAGTCATAATGAGCCACCAAAGCCATAACAATTCTTAAAGAATCTTTCTTAGATACTGGAGAGAAAGTTTATTTGTAATCAATGCCCTCTTTTTGAATGAAACCTTTGGCGACAAGTCTGGCCTTATATCTTTCAATGTTGTCTTTCAAGTCACGCTTGGTCTTAAAGACCCATTTACAGCCAATTTGTTTTGAACCCTCAAGCAACTCAACTAGATCCCAAACTTTATTATCGTCCATTAATTTCAACTCTTCTTTCATAGCATTGAGCCACTTTTCAGAATTGTCACTTTCCATGGCTTGTATGAACGAGACTGGATCCTTATCAATGCTTAAGTCACATTCATGTTCAAGTAAATATACAATATAATCGTCAGAAATAACTTGTCTTCATTCCCTTTCAGACCTTCTTAATGTTATTTCTTATGGTTCTTCCACCACTTGATCATTAATGACTTCATTAATCGACTCATTAACTATTCGTTCATCTATGGGTTTTGATATTATCTTGTTATCTGTGTGTTATTTGACAATAATATAACCATAGGAACAACAACTTGAGGAGAAATCTTCGGTGAAGAAGATTTGTGAGAAGTCTCCATAATATCCATCTTTCGTGATTTATCACTCTCACTGATTTGAGCATTCTCAATGAACCTAGCATTACTAGCATCACTCTCACTGGTTCTTCCATCAAGCTTCTTTTCATGCGGGTTGTACTCTTTTACTTCTGTTGAACAACCCCAAACTCGGAGATGTCTCAAATTGGGTTACCTACCAGTCCATAACTCATAGGTGAAGATGCAAGTATGCATGAATGAGCAGATTGTGTATGCAAACATGTATCACATAGATTTTGATGAAGACAAAGGTTGATGAAAGAAAGAGTTTGATAAAGTCAAATATAAACAACAAGGATTGTATATCAAGGACAAGCTTCAAAGGGATGAACAAATCAACAAACAATAAAGTCAACAACAAAGTCAAGACTCAAGCTCACACAAGATAAATCATTCAAGAAGATCTAGAGGCTAATTATTTTATATCTTTATTAGGTCTTAAGATGTTGCTTACAAAGAGTCTAGGCTAGGATGAACCCTAATGGAAGACTCACAAGCTAAAATCAATCATAACTAAAATGAGACTTACATGCATAGATACATGATTTACATGTACATGCATATATACATGATTTACATGCACATATACACATACATGATCATATGATTTTGGATGCATTTAAAATGATTTTTAAATCATATATCATTCAAATTCATGCACCATACTTTTACAAATCATGTAGGAGGTTCATATCATATTGAAATATCTTTTGAATTCTTGGGAATCCATTAATCGATTAAGTATGGGTTTAATCGATTAAGTTTTGTTGCTATTTCTATTTTCTATTATATTTTGAAGAATCGTTAGTTGATTAAATTTAGGGATTGTCGATTAACTGCATCTGAAAATAGAATTATATATAAACCCAAGTTTTTCATATTGCTTAATAACATACATGAATATATTTTCATAGAGTTAGAACATATACACGAAACACATATTTCATATTGTTCTGAAAATTATAGCTCTTTCCCTTTCATATCTTTAGAGAGATTTTCAAAGTGTTCTTTTGAAAAAGAGAGAAAAGGGTGAATCTTTAGAAAGATCCCCAAGAGTTTCATTGTAAAATCTTTTGTAAAAAGAAATCTTGCATCTCAAGTTTTATGTATTCTAATTGTGAGATTTGTAGAAGGGTTCTTAGATTGTAGAAGAATGTTAATTCTGCACATTAAGGTGCACAAATAACTTGATATATTTTAGACAAGGCAACAACATATTCTCTTGATGTGTTGTATCACCATTAAAAGAGAATTGGTTTGGGAAAACCCTAGCTACGGTTAGGTAGGTGTCTTCACGAGAACAAGAAGTCTTGGTTCGAGCGAAACAAAGGTTAGGGCTAGAGTCGTGAAAGGTGTTAGTATTCGAGTAGGCGAGCTTAGTAGTCAAACCAAAGTGAGAGGCTCATCAGTTCCAAGAAAGGAGTGTCTTGTATTTTGTATTGGAAGTTTGTTTGTAAAAGAACTCATAATTTCCATAATGAAGAAAAATCTCCCAAGATCAGAAGGGGAGGCCTGAATGTAGTTTGCAAGTGGACCCATAAATGAACCAGGATAAAAGTCGTGTCTCATTCTTCTCAACCCATAACTTTTTATATTTAAGTATTACATGATTTACTTAACTTGACATGCCTATCATTCTGAGTTAATTGCATATTCTATGTTGTATATTTACTATTCTTAATCTCTTGGTAATATTGGAGATCAAAGAAAAATGTTTTCATAGAACAAGAACTTATTAATCGAATAAGGTGTTTATTTAGTCGATAACCTGCAAAATAAGTTAATCGATTATAGTTGTGTTTAATCGATTAAATAGCGTATAAATTTGTATAATCTGTTTTTTATCGAGCAACACTAATTGTGTTATGTATCACCTATTCACCCTCCTCTAGGTCAGTTATAGAGCTCTATGGGATCCAACAAGTGGTATTAGAGCTTGTCTAATTGGGCAAGCTTAACCGCTTAGATCGTTGATCCTATGAACTTTTACCATGGGCGCTTCTAACCCTTTTAGCGACGATGGCACATCCATCGACCGCCTTCCAGTTTTCAGTAGCTTAGGGTACGACTACCGGAAAATCCAAATGCGGATCTTTATTGAGACCATTGATACAGATGTTTGGGATGCCGTAGAATATGTCCTTTCGTTCCACTATACATGGTGGAAGAAGAAACCTAAGAGAAACTAAGAAGTCTCTTGACCAATGAGGAAAGGAGAAAAGTGCAACTTGATTTGAAAGCAAAATATATTATAACCTCCTCACTTTCATACGATGAGTTCTTTAGGATTCCTCAGTGCGTTAGTGCCAAGGATATGTGGGACACTTTACAAGTAACCCACGAAGGCTAGTGAGGTCAAACGGTCTAGATTGAATATATTGATGCATGAGTATTAGTTATTTCGCATATTTCCAATGAGTTTATTTCTGATTTGCACATTAAATAAATCATTTTCCAAACATGAACTAACGATTAAATTGTTGAGATGTCTTAATAGGAAATGGAAACCCAATGTGACTGCCATCATGGAGTCAATGGAAGACGTTTCACACTCAATGAGAAAATGGACGAGAACATCAAAGAAATCTTCTTCAAAGCGACAAAATCATATTAATGAAGTCATAAGGAGATATATGATGATGATGAGTCCGTTTTTGACACAAGTGATGAAGCCATATCCCTCCTCATCAACAAATTCAGAAAGTACTTAAGAAAGACCGGAGGACTCAAAAATCTTCCTAAGGAAAATGAAGAAGGTTCAATCAAAATGAGCAAGTATCTCAAAGACAAAACAACTTGCCATAAGAGTCGGAAAGTAGGCCAAATGAGGTAAACATTTCCTACCTCTCTCAAGAAGATTGAACATGACAACAAGAAAGACTCTCGGGACATCTAAACTAAAAAGGCATACATTGTTTGGGATGAACCCGAAGAGGACAATTCATCAACAAGCATCTCGAAAGATGAAGAATCAAGATGAGCCTAGATGAGCCTAGTGAGGTACACTCATCCAATTCTATTTCAAAATTTCGATATATACCACATATGACATACTTCATGATACTAATGTTGAAATGCATGAAGATCTTAAAAAGTTAGCTAAAAAGTATATGGATAGAAAAAAGTTGATTTTAGATCTTGAAAAGAAAATTAGTGAATTGCAAAATCTCATTGATATGCTTAAAATTGAAAATGAAACCTTAGATATTAACTATGCTAACTCTTCATGTAATTGTACTACTAATTTAAATATGATATCTACTTGTGAAAATTGTACTTGCATGGAAGGTGAAAATAATGTCTTAAAGCATAAAGTTACTAAATTCACATCTAGTAGTCACAAACTAAACAACTTACTTACTACATGTAAAATTGTTAGTCACAAACTAAACAACTTACTTACTTACTACATGTACAACTTAAATAATGTCTTGAAATTTTCATATGTTAAACCCCCTACTTGCTTTTATTGTGGATTGCATGGTCACACTTAGAATACATGTAATATTAGAATGCATGATATTCCAAATATGGAAATTATATGTGGATTACTACGAGACACAATCCCCAAGCTACTAACATCAAGGGACCTAAGATTAGTTGGGTACCCAAGACATTCAAGTAAACTTGTTTTTGTAGGTGTGCCTAAGGACATATGAATCTCAAATTGCATAGGGACAACAAGTGTTATAGGCACCTGGTAGGTGAGAAGATCAAGCTTCAATGACTTGTCACCAAAGAAAAAAGCCTATAACACTTATGAACAAATTGTCAACTAAAATGCTTGAAGTTAGGAAGTATTGTGCTACAAAGGTAAATAAGGTATTCCTTATAAACTCCAAGTATTAAATATTTTAAGTGTTATAAATATTCTATCATGAAATCCTAGTGAGGTCATAATTTCAAGAATAAGTGATAAAATAAGTGTATATCCAAGAAAATCCCCCATAAATCACTTTTAGGCCAAATACTATATGTATCTCATTTACATGCTCTTAAATGCAAACATGTTATTGTTGAACAATTATAAGAATATTTTAACCATGTTTTGATTAATAAGTAAATGTAGAAATACTATCTAGGATATCGAAATCATGTTGAAGCACAACAAGTTACATTTCATATTAATGCAATTGACCAAAACTAATTTTTGGAAAGCCTATGTGAAATTAATGCTTGATAAGTCATCTCCAAAAGAGGAGAGGAAATGTATGCTTAATGTTTTGTAGGTACTCATGAGGATAAACATTTAAAGAATTAAAGTGCTATACAAGAAAAATATAAGAATCAAGAAATTGAAGAAAGACCAAAGAAGATATCAAATATGGCAACATCCTAACATTTTGATAAGGATGAGGTAAGATATTTGAGGTAACCAAATATTGTGGCATGTTTTTTTTTTAAAATGTCTTATCATATGTTCTGTATGATATTATACCTAAGTGTTTGACTGCATGCTAGACATCTAGATAATCCTAAATAAGTACACTTATTGCCAATAAATGCACGTACTCTTAATTTTATATCGCTCTCTTGATTGAATATGCTTTCATGCCTTTCTGGATGTGAGTCAAGTGTTCATTAAATGTTTAGGATAGATCTTTTATCTTAGAGTCTTAGCAAACCTCTAAACTAATTCAAATTGTGCCAAAATCTATTTCTGTGACTTATTTAATCGATTATCTATTCCTTTAATCGATTACATGGGCCAAAAATGTTTTAAAAATGTATTCAATTAAATTGGAACATAATGGATTAAATGTGTTGAAATTCAAATCTTGTTAATCGATTAACACATAGGTTAATCGATTAAGTGTACTCATAAAACAAATTCAAACACAATTCTGGGTTTTCCTTCTTCAAACCATAACCTCGTGCTTTATGTCTTTCCCCCAAATTGATCTTGTAATTCATCCTCAAATTCAAATCTGAGCTACCTAATCTCTGCTTCTTTCCTTCCCTAAATCTCTAACCCATAAATTTGGTTGAAATTGAGTAACCTAAGCTTACCCTTTTTCTAATCCTAATTTTGGTTTCTTTGTTAATCGATTATCCATCTCCTATCTCTGCCAAAATGAGTATCGAAAGACCCAAGAGAGTAAAACATACCGCTAGAATGAACCATTCTCTTCGCCATCCGGGACGAGGGAGAAATTTTGATGTTGGAGTGTCTTCTTCAAACGTTGGACAACATTTGTTAAGTAAATTCATATGCTTTTGGGGCACTTAGTGCACATATATGATGTAACTGTGTAAAATTCCTGATAA
The DNA here is from genome assembly GCF_001865875.1 of Lupinus angustifolius. Lineage (NCBI taxonomy): Eukaryota > Viridiplantae > Streptophyta > Magnoliopsida > Fabales > Fabaceae > Lupinus > Lupinus angustifolius. The sequence continues at coordinate 97,374 of NW_017727883.1, forward strand.
CTTAGTAATCTTGTCATGTGATGGAAATTTTATGTGTTTATGTTGTTTCAGGATAAGATTTAAGAAAAAAGGAGAAAAAGATGAAGATTGGTACTTCTGAGCACTGCAAGCCTCGCCCAAGCGAGGATAGGGTCGCCCAAGCGAGGATAGGGTCGCCGAAGCCACAAATAGGAGAAAAATCACCAGAAATCACTATTGTCCCTCGCCCAAGCGATAATTAGAGCAAAAAGGACCTGATGTCAGGCCTGATCCTCGATTAAGCGAGAGATCCTAGCGCAAGCGAGGGATCCTCGCCCAAGCGAGGGTTGTCTCGCCCAAGCGAGATGCTCGGGCTATGAAATCCTCTTATTTACTCGCCCAAGCGAGAATCTCTAGCTTGGGCGAGGGCTTGGAAGTTGGAATTGATATTGGCAGTTTTCGGAAGTCAGAGGGGTCACTATTCATTTGTAGAGGAGATTCAGCATGAAAAGGAGAGAGAAAAACAAGGGGATTAGGATAGAAATCGTGAAAACGATTCTACTTCACATTATTCCTTGTATAATCTCATGATCAGAGTATTGTAATGGCAAGGATGAGTGGCTAGTTCTTCGTTGTTGGGATTTGAAATGTAATCTTCTTACCTTGTACTCCCGGATTCAATTCTAATGTAATTGTTATTTGATTTTGGGAAGTTTATCCCGTTCTTAATGCATGAGTTTAATTAGCTACTGAATTCTTGTTCTTGGGTTCAAGTTTAATTGGAAAGTTAAATTTGACACATGATTTGGATTATCTTCCTTCATACATTATTATTTCAGGAATGGATAATGATGTATGAATTGCTTTTACATTGTTTTTAATGCTAGTTAATCAGTCAATTAGCCAAGGAGTTGGTAATGGAGTGATTATCTAAGGATTTTACACTCAAGGAATGATGTAAATGAATTGCCGAAAATGTGCATCAAAATCAGTAACTTCACAAGTTGCTTGGAATTGAATCTATGGATGTCAAAGGGGAAAGATGATAAATTTCGATCCCAACTCTTTTAAATTCACAATTAACCTTTTATTTTAATTTAACCTTGTTACAAAAATATTATCAAATTATCAAACAAATTCGTGTAAATAATTGCTCAACTAATTCTTGTAGGAATTAGTGTAAATCCACTCTGCTCCCTAAGGACGATATCTCGGTACTTTACCAGATTTTACTACTTGGATGATACGGTGCACTTGTCGTTCCATAAAATATCTAACAAGTTTTTGGCGCCGCTGCCGGGGAGCAATATGCAATTTATATTAGTTTCTGAAGATAGTTCATTGAGAAGTTGTAATTAATTTTTATTTTTTTGAAGTAATTTTCATTTGTATTACACTCTGTGCTAACCCTTACTGTAGTCTTCTCACTCTTGAGAGGAAAGGTTATTGAGGATCAATTGAAGTTTAATCCTGAGATTGACCGATCAGCCAAGAGCAATAGGAAGAAAGCAAAAGACAAGAAGAAGTAGGGTACTCAGGAGGCACAATCTAGTTATCAACATACAACAATTTTAGAACCTCAATCTAAAAAATGGAGAATGCAAATGCTACGATTGGAAATAATGAGAGACCTAATCCTCCAAGAAGGATATTATGTTATTATACAATGTATCAAGGTCTAAGGCACTACTCAAGCATTGTTATTCCACACAGAGCGAGAATAATAGAAATTAAGCTGGCATATCTGAATCTGGTTAGTGCACACCAATTCTCTAGGAAGGATTATGAAGATCCTTATGCACATCTAGACAACTTTTATGAATTGGTGGCAACAATGGGTTATACTATTGTTGAAAGGGAAGCTGCATACGTGATGTTGTTCCCATTCTCTCTGTTGGGCGAAGCTAGAGAGTGGCTAAAATCTCATCCAACTCAGAGCTTGACTAGTTGGAGTGACTTGGAGTCAAAGTTTTTGACAAGGTTCTTCCCACCAGCTCGGTATGTGCATGCGAAGTTTGAGATATCAACTTTTAGGAAAGGTGCACATGAATCATTTTATGAAGCTTGCGAGCGTTTTCAGATGTTGTTGAGAAAATGCCCCAATCACGGTTTTGAAGATGATTTTAGATGCAGCAGCAGGTGGAACAATGATGACTGTGGATGCTGAACAAGCTACAAAGATCATAATTGCCTTATCTTCAACAAGTAGGCAAGCACAACACAATCGGAGGTTAGTACAAAAGAGAGGAGTGCTTGATTTGAGTACATCAGATGTTATCTTAGCACAAAACAAGATTTTGACTCAACAAATTGAAGAACTTATAAAGAAAATGTCCAAGTTTCCGCAACAACTAAATGTTGTGCAACCCTCCCTAAGTCAACAACAAGTGTTGAGGTGTGATTTTTGTGGATGTGATCATTTAACTGGTCACTGTTCTATGCCAAGTGCTAATCAGGCGGAAGAAGTGCAGTATGTCAACAACCAACCTAGACAAGGAAATTTATCCAACAATCCTTCATACAATAATCAATTTTCGCAGGGTTGGAGGGGCAATCAGATTTAGAATTATGGTTGGAGACCAGAAGCAGGGCCATCAAATAGACAACCGTCATTTTAGCAATCATTCCAACAAGATCAACATCCACCAATGCATGAAAGACTAACCAAATTGGAGGATGCTTTGGAAAAATTCATGCAAGTGTCAATCACAAACCAGAAAAATACTGAAGCATCTATCAGGTGTCTGGAAACAAAGGTGGGTCAGTTGGCAAAACAGATGGTAGAGCAGCTTTCAGATCACCAACATTTTTCAGCCAACACTCAGACTAATCCCAAGGAGCATTGCAAGGCTATTACTACTAGAAGTGGGAAGGTGATTAGTAAGGATATTGGTGAGAATTTGGCGGTGGAGGAAGATGTGTTGAAAGAAAAAGAGATTGAGAGAGAAAAAAGTGAGTCTAGAGAGACACAAGATGGTGACAATGTAAATAGTGAGGAAGTGAATAAACAAAAGAGGGAGAAAAGAAGAAGAGTGATCTGCCACAATTGAAGAACCTTCCTTATTCAAAGAATCCTTCCAAGAAAGACAAGGAGAGACAATATACAAGGTTTATGGACATATTCAAGAACCTTCAGATCAATATACATCTCATGGAGGCCATGGAACAAAGGCCTACTTATTCCAAGTTCATGATGGATCTATTAACAAGGAAGAGGAAGTTTTCTGAGGAGACATTGACACTTGAGGCTAGTTGTAGTGCAATAATTCAAAAGTCTTTACCTGAAAAGACTAAGGATCCAGGAAGCTTCACAATACCAATCACTATTGGAGAATTATCTATGGGAAAGGCACTATTGGATTTGGGTGCCAGCATTAATCTTATGCCTTTGTCTATATGGAAGATGATTGGAGATATGGAAATCAAACCTACAAGGATGACTCTGCAGCTTGAAGATAAATCAATGAAATTTCCTTATGGGATTGCAGAAGATGCTCTAGTTAAGGTGGACAAGTTGGTATTTCCAGTCGATTTTGTAATAATGGATATTGGAGAGGATGCAAAAGTTCCTCTGATTTTGGGGAGACCTTTCATGAAGACTGCCAGGGTGAATATTGATGTTGATGAGGGCAAGCTGAAAGTCAGGGGACAAGATGATGAAGTGGACTGCAACGTGTTTGAAGCCATGCATCATCCAAAGGACAAACAACATTATTTCAGAGTAGATGTTGGTGAAGAACTATACATGAATGACACATATCTACACAAAAGCAATCCTTTAGAGAAATCTTTGATGGATGCACCTGAAGGTATAAATGCAGAAGATGATAAGAGCATTTAGAAGTGTGTAGCAGAGCTAGCTGCATACCGAGAGGTTTCATCTCAACAGGTACAAACTGAGGAGCTAACCAAAACTCGAGAAATTGAAACTCAGAAGTTGGAACTGAAAATGTTGGTTTCACATTTGAAGTATGCATTTATGGAAGATAAAAGTAATAAATCGATTGTCATCCATTGGGGATTTACCGCAAGCACATGACTTCATTGGCTCAGCTGTGGATGATATTCCTCTTACACAATGTGATCCCTAATAGTCACGTATCATCTCTGCCACTGTTTGACTGCTACATTATCCATGCCATCCTTGAAGGCCTGAGAATCGATGTGGCTGGAATCATTTCACAGGAGATGTACAAAACTGTTCTGTGGGCTGGAAAGAAGGGTGCACTAGGATTCCCTTCTCTGATCACTGAATTGTGCAAACAACATGGGGTTGCAGTGAACAGAACCAAGAAGATAAAACCTCCTATTACCTTGCAGTACATCTCTAAAAACTGCAAAGAGGAGCCCGACCAAAATCAGGGCCAAGGATCATCTCAACCACAACCACCTCCACCTGAGCCAGTACAACCACAACCAATGCCACACTTGGCACTATATCAGGAGTTCTTCACTCAGGAGCAGTTTCACATGCTAACACTGCATAGGGAGCATTTGGAGCCCCAAAATGAGATGTTGAGACAAGGACAAGTGTTCCAGCAGCAAGGGCTGTTTGTTGCTTTCCAACAGTTGAGCCTGGGGAACCAATTCTAGGGATCCACAAATACTTTTACTCAACAATTTCCTTGGTCTAGGGTCAGGCCTACCTTTCTGGAGGGGTCAGGAGCTACTGGACCTGCTACAAATGGAACTGATTTTGCTGGTGATGTTGCTGTAGATGATGGTGATGTTGAAGATGTTGAATTTCTACTCTGATGAGCATTTGTAAACTGAATGAAACTGGTTCCTCTGTTATTTGTTCTGTTATTTCTATTTTCTAATTTATGATGAATGTTTAGGATCCATGTTTAGGATGCATGTGTAGGGTTGTTTAGGACAACTGTTTAGATTGTATGTTTAGGATGTAGAAGTAATTATTATGTGTTTTAATTCTGTATGTTGTTTGTTTGCAAGTTTAGTGACAAAGTGTGTAGTCAATGAAACTAAGTCTGGTTAATTGTGTTTACTATTGTCCAATTGTGTTGTGTTAGAAACATGTGAATTAGAATTTTGAGATAAGATTCTGTGATTGTGAATGATTAGGGTTCTAAAGTTTGACTGTTTTGGGATGTGAATGTTGACTTAGACACAGACCGAATAGGTTGAATAATGAGCAGTTAGTCAAAGGACAAAGCCTATAACCGGGTGAGGGAGTGTACCTAAACACAGATGAATGTCTTTGCTGGATTTCACCAATGATTTGTGCCTGATTTTTTATTGTCATTAAGTAGGAATAGCATGGAAATGATTAAGGCTTAGTTTAGGATAGTTGAACTACAACCAGAAACCCTACCCAAATGAATTATGAACTTGATTTTTGTTGTAGCCCCTTTGAGCTGAAAAGTCTCTTTATTGTGAAAATTTATGCACCGAAACCACATCAAAATGTATCAGTCCCCATACCCATGGAGAGAGATCATTAGTGCATATGAGTCTTAGTGGGCATTATGAAATGAAGTATGTGTTTATTAGGATAGTGAAATAAAAAAGGCTCCTTATTCAACCATGTGATAAATGGTAAATCATGAAGCAACAAAAAGAAAGAAACAAGTGAAAAATAAATCATGCGAGAAAATAGAGACTCAAAAGAAAAGAGTCGGTTGAAGAAGGAAAATCCAATGGTTGATAGGAAAAAACATGATACAAAGAAATTGGAAAGGAAACATGAGAAGAAAAGGTAAGTATGCACTAATGGTCTATCTCCCTTTTTGAATCCTAGAAAAACCATTTTTATTTGTAGCCAGACCTTATTACAACCCCGATAAAGTCCTTAAGATCCATGATTGAACATGTGTACATGATTCATTGAACTGAAAGGCAAAGTCAAATTGTTTGGGGTCCAGCAAAGAGATGAGTAAAACACTTGACCTGTGAGATCGAGAGAGTTCCTTTGACTCAACTGAGTAGTTATTCTTGCTATTTTGTTTGAAATTAAACTGCATTTGCATTCTGTTATTAGTTGGAACTTGGTCCACTATGATTGAGTATGAAACAAGTCTTTGTGAACAGTAAGTGAATGATTCTAGCCATGCCATGATTGGATGAATGGATATTTTTGATAAACCAGATACATTGAACTGAATTGCATTTTGTTACTTTGCTTGAGGGCAAGCAATATTCTAGGTTTGGGGGAGTTTGTTAAGTGCCAAATTGTTAAGTAAATTCCTATGCTTTTGGGCACTTAGTGCACATTTATGATGTAACTGTGTAAAATTCCTGATAACTTAGTAATCTTGTCCTATGAATGAAATTTTATGTGTTTATGTTGTTTCAGGATAAGATTTAAGAAAAAAAAGGAGAAAAAGATGAAGATGGGTACTTCTGAGCACCGCAAGCCTCGCCCAAGCGAGGATAGGGTTGCCCAAGCTACAAGTAGGAGACAAATCACCAGAAATCACTATTGTCCCTCGCCCAAGCGAAGGAATGTCGCCCAAGCGATAATTGGAGCAAAAAGGTCCTGATGTCAAGCCTGATCCTCGCTTAAGCGAGAGATCCTAGCTCAAGCGAGGGATCCTCGCCCAAGCGAGGGTTGTCTCGCCCAAGCGAGATGCTCATGGTCTGAAACCCTCTTATTTACTCGCCCAAGCAAGAATCTCTAGCTTGGGTGAGGGCTTGGAAGTTGGAATTGATATTGGCGGTTTTCGGAAGTCAGAGGGGTCGCTATTCATTTGCAGAAAAGATTCAGCATGAAAAGGAGAGAGAAAAACAAGGGGATTAGGATAGAAATCATGGAAATGATTCTACTTCACATTATTCCTTGTATAATCTCATGATCAGAGTGTTGTAATGGCAAGGATGAGTGGTTAGTTTTTCGTTGTTGGGATTTGAAATGTAATCTTCTTACCTTGTATTCTTGGATTCAATTCTAATGTAATTGTTATTTGATTTTGGAAAGTTATCCCGTTCTTAATGCATGAGTTTAATTAGCTACTGAATTCTTGTTCTTGGATTCAAGTTTAATTGGAAAGTTAAATTTGACACATGATTTGGATTATCTTCCTTCATACATCATTATTTCAGGAATGGATAATGATGTATGAATTCCTTTTACATTGTTTTTAATGTTAGTGAATTAGTCAATTAGCCAAGGAATTGGTAATTGAGTGATTATCTAAGGATTTTACACTCAAGGAATTGATGTAAATGAATTGCCGAAAATGTGCATTAAAATCAGTAACTTCACAAGTTGTTTGGAATTGAATCTATGAATGTCAAAAGGGAAAATGATGAATTTCGATCACAACTCTTTTAAATTCGCAATCAATCTTTTATTTTAATTTAACCTTGTGTACAAAACTATTATCAAATTATAAAACAAATTCGTGTAAATAATTGCTCAACTAATTCTTGTAGGAATTACTGTAAATCCACTATACTCTCTGATGACGATATCCCGGTACTTTACCAATTTTTACTACTTGGACGATATGGTGCACTTTCCGTTCCATAAAATATCTAACAACATCCATCCCTGGATTTGGACCCATTCTATGTTCATGCTCTTCAAGTAAAAAGGTTGGCGAGGTTTGTCAGCCGCAAACCAACATACATCCAGTATATGGACATGCCATGGATGATGGAGCAAAGATTTCAATTCCCACGTGAATTGGAGGTACAAGGAGTTTTAAAGTTTATGGAACTAAATAGCAACATTTATCCTTCTCTGGTTCGGGAATTTTATGCAAAATTTCAATATAAGGATGGTGGGTATTGAAGTATGGTGCAAGGGAAATTGACATTGTTAAATTATGTGTTGTTTATGGTTGTTTGAGGCTTGGCGTGTGATGGTGGATCTCTTAGTGACTGTAACGATGAAAAATGGAGTGCATACGACTCCACAAATATCTACAAGTCTTGCTTAAGAAGTCTGCATTATTTCGTCCAAGGTGAGATTACTAAAGTTGGCTCATTAACCATGGAGAATATGTTGCTACATTAGTTGATAGCTTACATTCTAGTTGAACAAACATAAATCACGCGCAACCAACTATGAATGATCTGAAGTTAATGTTGGCTTTTAAAGAAGGCATTCTGATAATCTGGCCTGACGAGATCTTGAAAGTCATGTATGGCATCACATCGTCTTCCTCAAGACTGCTAGCATATGAGATATTTATCTCTCATGTCATTGATCATATAAGGATCAACACATATAGTATGGAGAGAATTGTTGTGAATCCCAGAGAGCATATGGTCCATGAGAATCTCATTCACAAGATGAGTATTTACAAATATGGATGTTAATGGATATATCAAGAGGATCATAGGATAACTGTAAATTTAGATATATCGGATGAGGAAGAAGGTGGTGAGCAAGGTGAGCAAAATCAAGAGCAACAAAATGATGGGACTTCTAATATGCCTCAATGACCTTCATTTGGTTTGGCTCATCTGCATGCCATGGAACAACGCCTGAATGAGCAAATTCATTCGAGAATGCAATCCATGAAGGATAGGCTCATGGCAGAGTTTCGGAGATAAGAAGAAAATAACCAAAATTGTTTCGAGCAGCTTCACTTTTTGTTTAGAACCTTCGGTAGCTTTCCACAACCACATCCTAGTTAGTCTAGCTTAGGGCGTCTAGTGTGTCCTTGTTAGATTCTGGTTTAGGAGTTCTGGTCTATGTAATTTTTGGTCGTTGCGTTGTAAAATTTAAACTTGTTAGTTTGTTTTATGCTTTGAACTGAAATTGTACTTGCATGACATGCTTTATTTGTTTTTTTTTGTGCTTTCACTTAAATTATGTACTTGTTATCTCACTCTTGTAATTGTTTGATCAATGAATGAATGAATGCTTAATTATTTTAAATTTAATGCATTGATCTTATTGTGCATAATCTGTATAAAACAAGTGTTAAAAGTACTGGATATCAAGTTACATAACATTATGCAGATAGCATGTAATCTGCACTATATTCTGTTACATTAGTAGTTTTAATCGATTAACTGTCATATAAAAGACAATTCTGTGTAAAATTGAATCATATATAATCAATTAAGTACTATTATAATTGATTAACATCAGTAGAATTTATATTGTTTTTCCTTTCTTTTGGCAATAAACATTCATATATCACATTGCTTTTTATCATGCCAAAAGGGGGAGAAAATTTGTTGCTTATGTTTTGCAGGAGTTGCAAGAGAAGAAAAGTTGATGCTTCTGCAAGAAAATAATAAATCACCCAATGCCAAAATTGAGGGTGAGCAAGAGGAAGAAATATGCATCAACTTACAACAAGGAGGGTGCAAAACATAGTTGATTATCATCAAGCACATCCAACAAAGAGTTGTCAGATCCAACAATTGTTTGTCATCATCAATAAAGAGGAGATTGAAGATGCAAGTATGCATGAATGAGCAGATTATGTATGCAAGCATGCGTCATATAGATTTTAATGAAGATAAAGGTTGATGAAAGATAGAGTTTGATAAAGATAAAGATCGACAACAAGGATAGTATATCAAGGACTAGCTTGAAGGGATGAAAACAAAAAAGTCAAAAACAAAGTCAAGACTCAAGCTCACACAAGATGAAGCATTCAAGAAGATCTAGAGGCTAAGTATTTTATATATTTATTAGGTCTTAAGATGTTTGCTTAGAAAGAGTCTAGGCTAGGATGAACCCTAATGGAAGACTCACAAGCTAAAATCAATCATAACTAAAATGAGACTTACATGCATACATACATAATTTGCATGTACATGCATACATGCATAATTTGCATGTACTTACATACATACATGATTTACATGTACATGCATACATACATGATTTACATGCCCATGCATACATACTTGATCATATGATTTTGGATGCATTTAAAATGATTTTTAAATCATATATCGTTCAAATTCATGCATCATACTTTTAAAATCATGTAGGAGGTTCATATCATATTGAAATATCCTTTGTAAATCCAATAATCGATTAAGAGATATTTTAATTGATTAAGTAATGAATTCTTGGGAATCCGTTAATCAATTAAGTATTGGTTTAGTCGATTAAGCTTTGTTGTTATTTCTGTTTTCTATTATATTTTGAAGAATCGTTAATTGATTAAATTTAGGGATAATCGATTAACTGTAGCTGAAAACAAAATTATATATAAACCCCAGTTTTCATATTTCTTAATAACATACATGAATATATTTTCATAGAGTTAGAACACATTCACGAAAAACATATTTCACATTATTCTGAAAATTATAGCTCTTTCACTTTCATATCTTTAGAGAGATATTCAAAATGTTCTTTTGAAAAAGAGAAAAGGGTGAATCTTTAGAAAGATCCCCAAGAGCTTCATTGTAAAATCTTTTGTAAAAAGAAACCTTGCATCTTACGTTTTCTATATTCACATTGAGGTGTGCAAATAACTTGAAAGATTTTAGATAAGGCAACAACATATTCTATTGGTGTGTTGTATCACCATTAAAAGAGAAGTGGTTTGGGAAAACCCTAGTCGTGGTTAGGTAAGTGTATTCATGAGAACAAGATGTCTTGGTTCGAGTGAAATAGAGGCTGGGGCTAGAGTCGCGAAAGGTGTTAGTATCCGAGTAGGCGAGCTTAGTAGTCAAACCGAAGTGAGAGGCTCATCGGTTCCAAGAAAGGAGTGTCTTATGTCTTATATTGAAATTTTGTTTGTAAAATAACTCATAATTTCCATAATGAAGAAAAAACTTCCAAGATCAGAAGGGAGACCTGGATGTAGTTTGCAAGTAGACCTGCAAACGAACCAAAATAAAAGTCATGTCCTATTCTTCTCAACCCTTAACTTTTTAAATTTTCGTATTACATGATTTACTTAACTTGACATGCATATCATTCTGAGTTAATTGCATATTCTATGTTGTGCATTTACTGTTCTTAATCATCTTTAAGAAGTGCATATATGTTTAGTTGAATCTTGGTAATCTTGGTATCTTGGAGATCAGAGAAAACGGTTTTCATAGAACAAGAACTTATTAATTGATTAAGGTGTTTAGTTAATCGATTATCTGTAGAATGAGTTAATCGATTATAGCTTTGTTTAATCGATTAAACAATGTGTAATTTTGTATAATTTTTTTGTTTGTCGAGCAACGGTAATTGTGTTCTTTATCACCTATTCACCCCCTCTATGTGAGTTATAGAGCCCTGTGTGACCCAACAATAGAGATTTTTAGGAACTGCCTTACTGGGAACCCTATTTAGCGTATACATAATGGTCTTTATTGCGTACATCCACAACGATAAAGGTACATCACAATGACTCAACATTGACCTCACCATTTTCATTAGAGTATGATTTCGCCTTTCAGCCACACCATTTTGTTGTGGTGTGTAAGGCATAGTGTATTGAGCACATATGTCTCGATTTTCGAAAAACTTTGCAAATGGTCCTAGACATTGTCCATTCTCATTATACTTTTCATAATTTTCACCACCTCTATCAGACCTGACGACCTTAACATTATTTTCAAGTTGCCTTTCAACCTCGTCAATGAATACCTTTAGGACATTCAATGATTGAGATTTTTCATGCAACAAATATAGGTAACAATAAAGTGAGTAATCGTCTGTAAAAGTGGTGAAATACTTTTCACCACCCCAAGATGGAACATTAAAAGGACCACAAATATTTGTTTGTATCAATTCAAGAAGTTTGCTACTTCTTGTGGTTGGGTTCTTTGATATGTGTTTAATTTGTTTTCTTTTAATACAATCTAAACAAACATCCCAATCACCAAATCCAAAAGAGGTAAAACCTCACTTTTTGTTGACCTCATTATCCTTTCTTTGGATATATGACCTAATCTTTGATGTCACAAGTAAGTAGAATTCTTATCAAAATCTTTAAGCTTGCTACCAACATCATGTTCAACATTAAATAAAGATTCCTTAAATTTAAAATCCAATATTGAAGCAATATAAACCATTCATTAATGTACTATAACAGAAATAGTACGAATGTTTACATAATTTAAAACCAGAATGCTCAATCTTAAAATTAAAACCTATACAATCCAACCTAGTAAGAGAAACCAAGTTCCTAGAACATTCAGGAACATAAAGACACTTTTTTAGATCTAAATAAATTCCATTATCTAGGATCAATTTGTATGTCCCAATTCCATGAACTCGTATCTTCATTTTGTTCCCCATGTAAAGAAATTTCTCAGTTTCCTAGGTTTGGATTGAAAGGAATCCCTGCACAATATGTGACACATGAGTTGTTGTACCATAGTCTAACCACCAAGTATTACTAGAAACCTCAATAAGAAATGATTCATCTATAAGGGAAACAAAATTTTTATCTTTCTTTTTGAACCATTTCTTCCTTTTAGGACAATCCTTCTTATAGTGCACATTCTTCTTATAAAAGAAGCACTTCATTTCTTTTATGGATTTCCCTTCTTTAATGGGGATTTTTTCCTCCCATTTCCTTTGTTCATAGTCCTTGGCTTGAATCTATTGGTGCTACCTGGATCCTGAATGGACAAGTGAATGGAGTCATTCTTAATTTTCTTTAACTTCCCCTCCTCCTGAACGAGCATGGCCTTTACTTCCTGAAAATTTCATTTCTCCTTTATGGTGTTATAGTTCACCTAGAATTGGCCAAACTCAACAGGAATGAGGTTAATGAAGAACTGTACCAAGAATGCTTCTCTCACCTCCATCCCCATGCCTTTCATTATCGTAGTTAGATTTGCCATGTTAGTTACATGATCATGAATGGGCTGCGGCCAATCAAACTTCTTGGTCGTCAGCTCTGTCATGAGATTTCCCACCATAGACTTGTCAGTAATGTCTGATTGGGAGTACTCCTTGATCATTCTCATAAACTCCCTTGCATAATTCGTCTTAGGCATAACCAACTTGACATTATCATAGATTGATATTTTTATCAAGCTAAGACTCAAGCTGTTTGACCACTCACAACCCTCATATAGAGTCTTGTCTACCTCTGAGCTGTTCTCAGTTATGGTTGGAACATTATCCATAATGATGGCCAAGTCCAACTCCATAACACCTAGTGAGAACTGGATCTGTTCGGACCAATCAACATAGTTCAGTCCGTTGAACTTGACACATCTGTTGCTAAGGCAAATGCATTGAATGAAGCTGAAATAAGACATGCTCACACTTTAATGGTTTGAATAAACCTTTATGGATTCAAACAAACTTTTATTTATGCACTTAATTTATCTCTGAGTAAAATCTAAATGTATTAAACTTTTATTGATGATGCCCAATATTATTCTTTAATGAATAATTAATCATATCTTTTAAATATGTATGTTATCTTTGGATAAACAAGCACAAATAAGTATGCTTAAAACTTTAATGTCATTAAATACATGCACTGATCCACCTTTGGATGATTAAAATATGCGTTATAATTAATGAATAAACCCAATTAATTATCCTTATGGTATCATAATCTTAATTACATGCAATGATCCACCTTTGGATGATCAAAATATGCATCATAATTAATAAATAAACACAATTAATAATCCACCTTTGTTTAGTGCAATACGACCAAAATTCAACACAAATATGGTCTGGAATGTGATATTTCCAACCTTAAAATTGGTCTCAATTATAAACACGACACTCTTGCATTGAAAGACAAAATTCACTAATAAAGGCATGTATTATAACTTTTATGTGATGAAGACACTGGTTTCAGTTAGTCATTCAATTAAAACATGATTCTCCACAACGTTGTTATGAAAATTATTCTCTAAATCCTTTTACACATAAGAGTGTTTTGTATTGTTATACATATATGTTAATGTACGCATAATTCATTTCCATAAATACTCATAATGTCCCTAACCAGATGTTCTGATACCAATTATTAAAATTTTAGAACTTTTATGAGTCTTTAATCGTTCATAATAACCCCTTAATTTAGGACTTTAACATTATGACATTCACATGTGATAAAAGAATATAGTAAGGAATATCTGGTTCCATTTGTGTTTCCATTTATGCACTTTTTGGTTGTCTTTGTTTTCACGTCTCTGCCTTCCCTTTATGCATTCCTTGATGATTAGAAATTCAGTTTCCTCCCTTCACTATATGGCACTATACTTTACTTACTCAACCACTAGTGCTTCTATAATTCTCACTTTGTATTTTTATTCATGAGATAGGAAGGAATGGATTGAATGGAATATTTTCCAATGCATGAGTGACTCTATTTATAACATGGTTTAGGAAGAGTTATTGGAGAAAGTAATCATTCCACTTTCACGGAAACTACCCATGAAGTGAGAAGGAAGGGAGTTAACAACACTCCCACTAATTTGATCCATCAATTATCAATCATCATCACATTAAGGACTTTCATTCAAACTAGTAACTTCTAAAAACGTGAACCACTAAATAGAATTAATCTAACACTCTTTTGCTTCCATTTTCTTCTTTTACTTATTCAGGATGGTGCCAAAATTATTTAAAGGTGGATAAATACATGAGGCTATCATATACCAACATTATTTGAATCCAATTAAAAAAATTACATATGAGTAAGCCATTAAGTTAGATTTAACATGTCATTTTCCTCATGAGTTGAATCTTCCAATTTATTATAATATTTTACGTCATGCACAGACTTCATGTACATGGAAAACAATATTGGGGGAGAATAATAAAACTAATTTAAAGCATGACTTTATTAATAAAGATGATATCTTCCAATAAATTTATGTTTTCATGTTTCTAGCTAATTAAACTTCATAAAATAATATAAAAATATTAACTTTTATTTTTATGATTTCTCTTTATAATTAAATGAATTTTCTAATTGAATTGAGACACAAAGTACGATAAGAATAAGAACATGAACCAACTCCTCTTCATTACTGGATAGGATTTTAAGGGGAAATATGAATTATAGTTTATTTTATTAAAAATATGAATTTTCTAATTGAATTGAGACACAAAGTAAGATAAGAATAAGAACATGAACCAACTCCTCTTCATTACTGGATAGGATTTTAAGGGGAAATATGAATTATAGTTTATTTTATTAAAAAATGAATTAAAAATAGGATTTGTTGTATTTTTTTGTCACATGTCATAATCCTAATATGGAAATGGGCTATCTGATAATGGACTCTTCAATAATTGAGAGGATCCAAATTCGGAGAATATGTGATACAAAAGTGAAATGACTTACCTTCAGTTTAACATGAAAAGTTGAATACAAAAGTGACCCCTCATATACTCCTGCAGCAATATCAAGTAAGAAATTAACTTTGAAAACAGAAGATGTCAAGAATAAATATGCTATGCCACTTCAACAACTAGTCTCAGAATCATGAAGCTTGAGAGGATGCAAAATGGAAATTGAAATGTAATGACACAACCAATAAATCTCAATCACAATGGTGGACATAACCCTTCCAAATGAAGAGATTGTTTTCATGATATCAGTAAAATGAATAAAATAAAGATAAACAATAGCATATATTCCTCCCATTATATGAAGTTGAATTTAACTATACGGTTCAAAGAAAGCCATTGTACTCTACCAAACAAAAAAATAGTAACCAGAAGACACAAAATCCAGGGTGAAACTGGGGAAAATTAGAACCTTGATGTCAAAGTTCTTGACATCAAGTTCGTGTTAGAATTTCTGACAATTTATGGGTCACAAATATAATTCTACAATTGTTATGGCTATTATTTAATTAGCCAAAACATAAAATGATTTTCAATAATTAATTTGGTGGCAAATGGCATATGTGTCATGAAATATTAAAAGAATAGATACCTTCAGGCAATTTCTAATTTGATGAAGGGACTGAATTAGAACTATTGCAACTTAAGTAGTAACCGCGTCGGTTACTTTTATGGGTTATGGTCCCCATTTGTAGAGCAACAGGTTTTAGTTGAGTGGTTAAGGAGAATAAAGGTGGATTATAATAGAGTGATCTACGCGGGGTTAAGATATACCATTAGGATATCCATCACATCTCCATCAGGCTCATACACTCTCTTTGGCTTTCTCATTCCCCTCTAGAGAAGCAGAAGGAAAACCATCAGGCTCTAACATCTGGAAGATCATCACACCCACATACCTTCGAGATTCCAAATGGCTAATCAAGGTATGCTCTTCTTCTTCACCATGAAATCAATTGGGGTTTCTTCGGTCTGGATCATGGTTGTTCCATTTGGGTTTATGTATGGCCATAAACATTATGCTGTAGGAACAAAGCCATGATCATCAGGATTTCCGCATTTCAATCTAAGGATTATTCATGAAAAATTTCCAACAATTGGTATCAGAGCTGCCCTAATTTGATTCATGTGTGAAATTAGGTTTCTTGTTCTTTTTCCCCAAAATCTGGACTGATTTAGGGTTTTGGGTTTTATTTATGCCATGGCTCGATTAGGATAGAAATTGATTGTTTTCCATGTATATAGCTTTAGATTCGAAATGAATCGATGTTTTTCTGGTGTTTTCTTGAATTTTTGGGTGGTTTTTCGGAAGAGAAAGATGCAGAAAACGCCATGTTCGTATTCTGTCGCAGTGCTCTCGCTCAAACGAGAGCATGCTCACCCAAGCGAGAGCATGCTCGCCCAAGCGAGAGCATGCTCGCCCAAGCGAGAGTACCTCGCCCAAGCGAGAGCCAAACAGAAGCATTGGCTTCTATTACGCTCAAGTGAGAGTGCATCGCCCAAGCGAGAGCTAAACTGAAGCATTGGCTTCTATTGCGCTCAAGCGAGAGTTTGCTCGCCCAAGCGAGGGTTCCTCGCCTAAGTGAGAACTAGACAGAAGCTTTGTCTTCTATTGAGCCCAAGCGAGAGTACCTCGCCCAAGCGAGAGTACAATAAGATTTATGGGGCTTTGGTATCTTTATACATTGACTTTAAGTGTTATTTGGTTATCCATTAAGTTGTTTGTTATTTCAAGTGAGCCAATTGAAGTGAAATGTCGCCAAAGTGACCCCTTTCATGGATATAACTCATGAGGAATATTGGATGTAAGTGTGTATGATTATTCATGTGAGTATTGACTGGCCCAAAGGAAAGTTAATATTTGGTTGAAGATCATACACACCTGTGATGATAAACATGTTATAATTCTAAATTTTTTATACATGAGACTGATGAATCAATCCAAAGAGGGATTCGTCAGTTGACATGCCTTATTATAAATGTTTGATCATTACATCAAGAGTACCACTTGCAGTTANTCCAAAGACTTGATATTAATGGTGCACTAGGTATCTTGATTTGGACATACCATTATTTAAGCACATTGATAATTTTAAGTTGTGAGCATAATTTAATATTTGTCTTTTGTTCTGTTCAGCTACATCAATTGCTTCTATATCTACAAATTAAAATTCGGTTCCAGTCCTTAATGGAGAAAATCGTAAGGACTGGAAAGAGAACATGGAAATTGTTCTTGGCTGCATGGATCTAGACTATGCATTAAGGGTAGAGCAACCCCATTCTCCTTCGGAATTCAGTGCCTCTGAAGAGAGGAAGGATTATGAGAAGTGGGATCGCTCTAATCGCATGAGTCTGGTTAAGCGCGGCATTCCAGAGATCTTTAGGGGTACTATCTCGGATGAGATAAACAGTGCCAAAGTTTTCCTTGTTGAGATTGAAAAATGCTTTGCAAAGAGCGATAAGGCGGAAGCAAGTACTCTGTTACAGAACTTGATTCCTATGAGGTATCAAGGCAAGGGAAACATAAGGGAATACATTATGGGAATGTCTAATATTGCTTCAAAACTTAAGGCCCATAAGCTTGAGATGTCGGAAGACTTACTCATAAATTTGGTCTTACTTTCCTTCTTGCACAATTCAGTCACTTTAAGATTTCTTATAACTGTCAAAGGTAGAAATGGACTCTAAATGAGCTCATTTCATTTTGTGTGCAAGAAGAGGAAAGACTGGAGCGAGAAAGGACTGAAAGTGCCCATTATGTTAGTACCTCTAAAGACAAGGGCAAAAGGAAAATCACTTCATATCCCAAGAATGAAGCTGCTAAGGGTCCAGTGCAAAAGAAGCAGAAGCAAGCTGATGTATGTTACTTTTGTAAAGGAACTGGACATCAAAAGAAGAAATGTGTAAAGTATCACGCTTGGTGTTCTAAGAAAGGTACATTTCTTACTTTGGTCTGTTCTGAGGTCAATTTAACTTCAGGACCTGGAAACACCTGGTAGTTAGACTCTGGTTCAACTTCTGACATCAGTGTTTCAATGCAGGGTTGCCTGAGCTGCCGAAAGCCTAATTATGTTGAAAGATACATCTACGTTGGCGATGGAAATTCGGTTGAAGTGGAAGCTATAGGGCATTTTATATTGTTATTATGTACTGATTTTTATTTGGATTTGAAAGACACTTTTGTTGTATCGTCTTTTAGCCGGAATTTAATTTCTGTTTCTTATTTGGACAAATTTGGTTATTGTTTAAATCGGTTCAATTGTCTTTGAATTCAAATGTTGTTGAAACTGGTTCACTTATGTTAAATGACAATCTTTATATGCTGAATACTATAGCTGATTATAGTGAAACCCTAAATGTTGAATCACGTGGTACTAAGCGTAAAATTGGAAATAATAATTCAGGTGCATTATGGCACAAGCGCCTAGGTCACATTTCTCAAAAGAGAATTGAGCGTCCTGTANTCAGATGGGATTTTGGATTCCATTGACTTCACAAACCTTAATGTTTGCGTTAAATGCATAAAAGGAAAACAGACCAAACAATCGAAATCTGGTGCATATAGAGCTTCAGACGTCTTTGAATTGATACATATGGATATTTGCGGGCCATTCCCTACGGCTTCCTGGAATGGTCAACAATACTTCATATCATTCATAGACGATTATTCTCGTTATGCATACATTTTTCTAATTCATGAAAAGTTCCAATCATTGGATGTGTTCAAAACTTTTAAGGCTGAAGT
>NW_017727883.1:116390-120065 GCF_001865875.1 Lupinus angustifolius
AAACCAGGGCCGCTCTTGTATCAACAGGAGTTTTTCATCAGGAAACTCTTCCATCACTTCAGCTTCTTTCTTGGTCACATCCTGATTCACAAGCCGGGATAAATGATCCGCAACATAATTCTCACTTCCCTTCTTGTCTTTGATTGTCAGATCAAATTCCTGCAAAAGCAAAATCCATCGCAACAATCTGGGTTTGGAATCAGATTTTGTTAGTAAGTACTTGATTGCTGCATGGTCAGTGTAAATAATAACTTTTGAACCAATTAAATATGATCTAAATTTTTCCAATGCATATACAATTGCCAGTAATTCTTTTTCTGTTGTTGCATAATTAATTTGTGCTTCATTTAAAACCTTACTGGCATAATGAACCGCATGAAAAACTTTAGATTTCCTTTGTCCTAATACAGCTCCAATTGCATAGTCGCTGGCATCGCACATAAGTTCAAAATTTAACTGCCAATCAGGTGCGACTATCACAGGAGCAGAAACAAGTTTTTGTTTAAGCATTTCAAAAGCGTTTAGACACTCAGCATCAAAATGAAAAGTGATGTCTTTATTTAATAAATTACTGAGTGGTTTTGCAATTTTCGAAAAATCTTTTATGAAACGCCTATAAAAACCTGCATGACCAAGGAAACTCCTTATTCCTTTCACATTTGTTGGCGAAGGCAGTTCTACAATCACTTCCACTTTTGCTCTATCGACTTCAATGCCTCGAGAAGAGATTTTCTGCCCTAATACCACACCTTCGGTTACCATAAAATGACATTTCTCCCAGTTAAGAACGAGATTGGTTTCAACACATCGCTTTAGTACAATGTTCAGATTTTCCAAGCAGCAATCGAATGACGATCCAAAAACTGAGAAATCATCCATAAACACCTCAATGCAGTTTTCCACCAGATCAGAAAAAATGGCAAGCATGCATCTTTGAAAGGTAGCCGGTGCGTTGCACAAACCAAAAGGCATCTTCCTATATGCAAAAACTCCGAAAGGACATGTAAAGGCTGTCTTTTCCTGATCCATTGGATCCACTGTGATCTGATTATAGCCTGAGTATCCATCCAGAAAACAATAGAATGCTTGGCCTGCTAACCTTTCAATCATCTGATCCATGAATGGTAATGGAAAATGATCCTCTCGAGTAGCCTGATTGAGTTTTCTGTAATCAATACACATCCGCCATCCAGTGACTGTTCTGGTCGGAATCAGCTTGTTCTTGTCATTCTGCACCACTGTCATTCCTCCTTTCTTCGGGACAACCTGAACTGGACTAACCCATGTACTGTCAGAAATCGGATATATCATTCTGGCATCCAATAGTTTCATCACCTCTTTCTTCACCACCTCTTTCATTGTAGGATTAAGGCGTCTCTAAGGTTGTGCCACTGGTCTGTAGTCCTGCTCCATATGGATCTTGTGCATACAATAAGAGGGACTGATTCCCTTCAGATCAGATAAGGTCCATCCGATGGCTCCTTTATTTGCTCTCAAAACATCAATCAGCTTCCGCTCCTCATCAGATGATAGAGTGCTATTGATTATCACTGGTTTTCTGTCTTCTCCTTCCAAAAACACATATTTCAGGTGTGCGGGTAACAATTTCAGCTCTAATTTCTGACTTTCACTTTGTTGATTTGCTGGTAGCTGTTCTGATCGAACCTGCGGATTCAATACCATGATGTTTGCATCTAATTCTGCTACACACCTTTCGATTTCCTCATTTTCCTTTTCATTCGCATCTTCCACTGCACCAATCAAAGCTTTCTCCAATGAACACCTGTTGTGCGACTGAAAATTCCTTGTCAGACATAATTTTTCAAGAACATCAACTCTGAAGCATTGTTGTCTATCTTTCGGATGGTGCATGGCTTCAAAGACGTTGAAGTTTACTTCATCATCTTGAACTCGAACTTTTAGTTTACCATCATCTACATCAATAATCACACGAGCAGTTTTCATGAAAGGTCGCCCGAGAATCAAAGGAACCTCTGCATCCTCTTCAATGTCCATAATCACAAAGTCAACCGGAAACACCAGTTTGTCAACCTTAACCAGGACATCTTCTGCAACTCCATATGGAAACTTCATTGATCGATCTGCGAGCTGCAAAGTCATCCTTGTAGGCTTGATTTCTAAATCTCCAATTCTCCGTAACATGGACAGTGGCATCAGATTGATGCTAGCTCCCAAATCCAGCAATGCTTTCCCTACAGCTAGCTCTCCAATTTTGACTGGAATTGTAAAGCTGCCTGGATCTTTGGTTTTCTGTGGCAGAGATTTTTGAATTATTGCACTGCAGCCTGCTTCAAGTGTCACTGTTTCTTCTGAAAACTTTTTCTTTCTGGTTAGAAGGTCCTTCATGAATTTGGCATATGTCGGCATTTGTTCCATAGCTTCCATGAATGGTATGTTAATCTGAAGATTCTTGAATATATCCATGAAGCGCATGTATTGCCGTTCTTTGTCTTTCTTTGAAGGATTCTTTGGATACGGAAGATTTTTTTATCTGTGGGAGATCACTCTTTTGCTTGTCTTGACTTTGCTCACTATTTTCTCCCTCGTCTGATTTTTCTTTTTCTGTCTCTTTCAGTACTTCCTCGTCTACAAGTAGATTATCACCATTACCTTGCCCGATCACTATACCGCTCCTAGTAGTAATAGCTTTGCAGTGTTCTTTGGGAGTGGTTTGAGTGTTGGCTGAAAACTGTTGACGATCCGAATGCTGCTCTGACATCTGTGTAGCCAATTGCCCCACTTGAGTTTCCAGATTTCTGATCGCGGCTTCTGTATTCTTTTGGTTTGTCATTGACATTTGCATGAATTTCTCAAAGGTATCTTCTAATTTGGTCTGTCTTTCGTGCAACGGAGGGTGTTGATTCTGTTGGAATGGTGGTTGCCTGTTTGATGCTCCTGCTTCTTGTCTCCAACCATAACTTTGATTTTGATTGCCTCTCCAACCCTGCGAAAATTGATTATTATAAGGAGGATTATTAGAGAAATTACCTTGTCGAGGTTGGTTGTTGACATATTGTACTTCCTCTGCATTGTTGCTTGGCATTGAACAATAGCCATTAGCATGATCACCCCCACAGAAATCACATCTGAATGTTTGTTGATGTGGAGAAACCTGCACAGCATTGAGTTGTTGAGGTAACCTTGCCATCTGCTTGGTGAGTGCTTCGATTTGTTGAGTAAGAATCTTATTCTGTGCTAGAATAGCATCTGATGTATTCAAATCATGCATTCCCCGCTTTTGTTGCACTGTTCTCCTGTTATGCTGTGCTTGCCTATCTGTAGACGATAGAGCGTTGATTATTCTTCTGGCCTGTTCAGCATCTGCGTCCATTATTGTTCCACCTGCTGACGCATCCAAGATCATCTTGGTATCAGGTACCAACCCATTGCAGAATATATTAAGCTGATCCACATCTTCGAGTCCGTGGTTGGGGCATTTTCTCAACAACAATTGGAAACGTTCCCAAGCTTCATAGAATGCTTCATCCATACCCTGCCTGAAGGTTGATATCTCAAACTTTGCTTGCACATAGCGAGCTGGAGGGAAGAATCTAGTTAAAAACTTCGTTTCCAAATCGCTCCAACTGGTTAAGCTTTGAGTTGGATGAGATTTCAGCCATTCCCGAGCTTCGCCTAGAAGAGAAAATGGAAATA
>NW_017727883.1:120165-121379 GCF_001865875.1 Lupinus angustifolius
AAATTTAAAATCCATATTTGAGACGGGTACATCCACGTTCTTTGAGGATATTGAGTTTAAGGGAGAAGATAAGGTTAGAAACTTTGTCTTAGATGAAGAATCCATATCTATTCCAGATGCGATTCATATGGTTGCTTTTGATGAAGCAAATTTGGAACCTCTTCAAGACATAGTTGATGATGCTTTCCCTACTCAAGTGAGTTGGTAATCCATGAAGGACAAACTCAAAACCCTCAAGAACATGGACAAGAGTTGGAAAAGCCAATAGCTTTGCGTAGATCCACTAGAGAAAGGAGAAATGCAATTCCAGATGACTACATTTGCTTTCTCCTGGAACATGAGGGTGATGGGTTAATGGATAATGATCCATTACATGTTCGTGAAGCCATCTAAAGTTCCAATTCGGAAAAGTGGATTGAAGCAATGAAAGAAGAGTATAAATCCATGCAAGACAATAAAGTTTGGGAACTTGTCCCATTACCAGAAGGTAAGAAACCCATTGGTTGCAAATGGATTTTTAAGACCAAGCGGGAGGATTCTAATGGTAATATGGAGAGGTATAATGCGCGTCTTGTAGCTAAGGGTTTTACTCATAAGGAAGGGATTGACTATAAAGAGACTTTCTCTCCAGTTTCAACGAAAGACTCTCTTAGGATAATCATGGCTCTCATTGCATATTATGATTTGGAGCTTCATCAGATGGATGTCAAAACAACTTTTCTAAATGGAAACATTAATGAAAAGATTTATATGGTGCAACCAAAAAATGGGAGACTGAAAGAATATGGTTTTCAAATTGACAAAATCCATCTATGGGCTAAAACAGGCGTCTCGTCAGTGGTACCACAAATTTCATAAGGTGATTCTCTCTTTTGGTTTCGAGATGAGTTCAGTCGAGGATTGTGTGTATCACAAGTTCAGTGGAAGCAAGTATATTTTCTTGCTCTTGTATATGGATGACATACTGCTTGCCACTAATGATGTGGGTACCTTGTTAGAAACCAAGAAATTTCTATCCAATAATTTTGAAATGAAAGATCTTGGTGAAGCTTCATTTGTATTAGGAATCCAGATACACCGAGACAGATCTCGGGGTATTCTTGGATTATCACAAAAGAGCTATATAGAAAAGGTACTTAAAAGATATGGCATGCAGGATTGTAAAGCAATGGATACTCCAGTTGCTAAGGGAGAAAAATTAGTCTCAATCAGTG
>NW_017727883.1:121479-121837 GCF_001865875.1 Lupinus angustifolius
ACGCGTCCGAATATAGCGTTCATAGTTGGGGTTTTAGGCAGATATATGAGTAATCCAGGAATGGATCATTGGAAAGCAGCCAAAAGGGTCATGAGGTACTTAAAGGGGTCAAAAGATTATATGCTCACATATAGGAGATTAGACCAATTAGAGATCATTGAGTATTTTGACTCCGATTTTGCAGGATGGCAAGATAGCAGACGATCTACTTCGAGCTATGTTTATCTGTTGGTTGGTGGTGCAATTTCTTGGCGCTCTGCCAAGCAAACTCTTGTGGCATCATCCACCATGGCAGCTGAATATATAGCATGTTATGAGGCATCACATCAGTCATCATGGCTGAGAAATTTTGTCACTG
>NW_017727883.1:121937-128028 GCF_001865875.1 Lupinus angustifolius
AGACCACTAAAGTTATATTGTGACAATAAATCAGCTGTGTTGTTCTCCAACAACAATGGGAGTTCAGCAAAGTCGAAACACATCGACATTAAGTTCCTAGTTGTTAAGGAGAAAGTACAAAGTGGACAACTTTCCATAGAACACTTAGGCACTAACTCCATGATTGCGGATCCTCTTACAAAAGCTATCACACCCAAGGTCTTTCATGAGCATACTGCTCACATGGGTGTTCTACAATGTGAGGATTTTTGGGTTTAGTGGGAGTTAGAAAGTGTACACCTTATTATGTTCTATGAAAATTTCAGTATTATGTATGGATACTTTGTATTCAAACTTCAGTTGATTAATCATTTAGTTTGGTATTCTGTCTTTATACTTTGTACAATAAGATTTTATGTTATTATTAAGGATCTCACTAAAGTTAAGTATGACCAGTTGAAAATTGACATGTACCGATCATATTCATGTGATTTTCATGCTACACACTTCATGATTTAATCTATGTCATTTAGTTGTGTCAATGTTGGTGATCATTTTTGAATTAGTCATGATTGATATGGTGAAATTCACTGCGATTCGATATGGAGACAGGACTAATGGACGGGATAATTTGGGTATGCCTGAGTCATAATGGCAATATTTAAGCGTGCAATAAGGATAACACGTATGGAGAATCATATGTGTGACCAGTGAGAGATTGTTAGAATTTCTAACAATTTATGGGTCACAAATATAATTCTACAATTGTGTTATGACCATTATTTAATTATCCAAAATATAAAATGATCTTCACTAATTAATTTGGTGGCTAAGGGCATATGTGTCATGAAATATTATAAGTGTAGATACCTTCCAGGCAATTTCTGATTTGATGAAGGGACTGAATTAGAACTATTGCAACTTAAGTAGTAACCGCTTCGGTTACTTTTATGGGTTATGGTCTCCATTTGTAAAGCAACAGGTTTTAGTTGAGTGGTTAAGGAGAATAAAGGTGGATAAGAATAGAATGATCTATAAGGGGTTAAGATATACCATTAGGATATCCATCACATCTCCATCAGGCTCATACACTCTCTTTGGCTTTCTCATTCCCCTCTAGAGAAGCAGAAGGAAAACCATCAGACTCTAACATCAGGAAGATCATCAAACCCACATACCTTCGAGTTTCCAAATGGCAAATCAAGGTATGCTCTTTTTCTTCACCATGAAATCAATTGGGGTTTCTTCGGTCTGGATCATGGTTGTTCCATTTGGGTTTATGTATGGGCATAAACATTGTGTTGTAGGAACAAAGTCATGATCATCAGGATTTCCGCATTTCAATCTAAGGATTATTCATGGAAAATTTCCAACAGTTCGATGTTGTTTTCATTAGCAGCTTCTAAAATAGACATTCCATCAGAGACATTGATATGATTTTCCCCATCTTTCTTACAAATAATGAGAATTATATCTCCACAAGAAAAGTTATATCATTCCGTCACTAAAATCATAAAATCATGACCTCCTATTTTTGTTAGTTTTTAGAAATATTTTTATAGAAAATAATTAAATAAAACACATGTCAATTCAAGTGACCGGAAGTAATAACATATCTCCTTATGAGGAATCATAAAAGTTAGAGATATACTACATAAAATTATAACAAAATGTTAGGAGCAGTATGAGAAATGTGCATTAAGTTTTGCACTTTGATGAGAATAAAGTGTCCCAATGCAGTTCACCAAGGATTTTACTCTACACTACAATTAATTGATCAGTCACACACATGATGCACTATGCAGTAATTGCACAATTTGTCTTAACTTTGAAGACAAGTTATTAGGTATCTTGCCATTTGACATGAGATATGGAATGGAAGATATTTCAAGTAGTTGTAACATGAGGCAACAATTGAGGCTCAAAGATTGTTATTTTTGCCATTTATGTAAAAGTATGAGATGCTAGCACTACCCTAACTCCTTCCCAGATATCACACCATGATTGACACTTGACAACATGAAATCTATAATAAATGGATGCACACAACATAATGACATATATACAACTATAATAGTGAGTTTAATCCTCAATGATCATGTGACATTAGTATTCTGGGTAGAGGCTGCAAAATTATTCACAATCTTAATTCATCTAAATACAAAAAAAATTAATTTCATTCAAATTCCTTCATTAAAGTAATGAGTTTAAATGGATATAATCAAATGTATAACTTTACTAATGGATGAATTTGAGTTCATCAATTATATCCAATGAATTTACATTAATATATTCATTTCGATGGATATCACATCCATACAAAAAAAGTAAAAACTAAAAATGATGATCTTCGCTTTTCAATTTCATTAATTATCTCTACTATTAATTTCTTATAATGCTTCTTACACCAATTCTTTTATTAAACCGAGACCAATTATAGCACATATAAATGTAGTTAATATTGAAATTTTGTTCTTAAGTATATAAAATATATAAATATCTCTTAAAAATATTATATGTAAGACCTTAAATGTCACATGCTTGTGGAATATTGCAAAAAACTATTATTTTTTTAATTTCAAGAAAATCACTTTTTTTTTAAAAGTTAAAACATTTTTTTAAAAAAATTATTTTTTCAAAATTATATTTAAAAGCTATGAAGCACGGATACTGATATGTGTGTCGGATACGATACTTATCCGATACGTCGATACGCATTTTTTCCAAAATACAGTATACGATACGTTCAGGGATACATATATAAAATAATAAAAACACATAAAATATGATAAAATAATAAGTGTAAATCAAAATATCAAATGAAAATTTAAAATCATTGCCCTCCATTACAAATCTATCTTATCATATTTTAATGAAAACAAATCTATTCTAAAATCATTGCCCTCCATAACAAATATATTTTCTCATATTTTAATGAAAACGAATCTATCTTATCCTGTATTATTAGAAACGAATCTATTTTATCCTGTTTTATTGGAAATGAATCTATCTTATCCTATTTTAATTGGAAACGAATCTATATATCCTATATTTTACTGAAAACGAATTCATATGTCCTATATTTTATTGAAAATGAATCGGATACGTGTCGTAATATTTATTTATTTTATTTTGTTTTTTTTAATTTTTGGATACTCTATGGATACGTATCCTTCGCAAATCTGAGCGTATCCGTGTCGGATACGTGTCGGACACCGGAACGTAAGGTTGTTTGATGAATCTGTGCTTCAGAGTTTAAAAGTGATTTTCTTAAGAATATGATTCTATAAAATGTTTTATTATTCTAAAAACTAAAAATATTTGATTTTTTAATTGAAACTAAAAACATTTTTTAAGAAAATCATTCTTTTAAAAATCATTATTTCAATAAAACATTTTTTAAAATAACATTTCAAAGAAAATCACTTTTATAAACCATCTGTGAAATATATTTTTTGAAAAATTATTTTTCACTTTTTGAAAAAAAATGTTTTTTGTTTAGAAAAATATTGTTTTCTTTATTTCACAAACATGTGACATTTAAGGTTTTACGTATATGTATAATATTTTTAACAAATATTTATATATTTTATGTATTTAAGAATAAAATTTTAATATTAACTACATTTACATATCTTATAATTGATTTCAATTTAATAAAAAAATTCAAAGTGATAGTAAGAAACACTATAAAAGAATATAATTGAGATAATTAATGAAATTAAAAAGCAAAAAATATTATTTTTAATGTTTACTTTTTGATGAATTGGATATCAATCAAAATGGATATATTCCTAGATATCCATTGGATATAATTGATGGATTCAAATTTATTCATTATGAAACTTATTCATTAGATTATATCAATTTAAATTCATTAGCTCTAATAAATGGATTTGAATAAATTTAATTTTTTTTGGATTTAGATGGATTTTGGATAGTTTTTTTCACATGAATCTCAAAACAAAATTAGGTATTTAGAGTCTTAAATTGTTACATTTTTAAAAAATCTAACTAGTGACTTAAAAGTTAAAACTCTATAATTAAATTAGTGATTGATTTAAATTTCATTTGACAAAAATTATTGGTACCAAAAAACAAAATTAACCATGATAATCTAACATGTTTATTAAAGCATGTTGATAAATTTACTGAAATAAGAAGAAAAAAAATGTATCTACTGACAATTTATGAGTTTTTTATGCTATTATTGTATTATTCACTATTTATATCTAATCATCATTAACTCAAGTGTTATGAAAATCGGTTCATGCTAGTCGATCCTAATACTAGTACAATACAATAATTATACGAATCATGCAATCATATCGGTCAAAACTGACCAAAATTGGTCAAAATCGATCGTAATGATCGATTTTCAATTGAACTATACCGACCAATTTCATTTAAATTTACTTTTTCAAATGAAAATGATTTATTTTTACCAAAGTGTTAGTATGAAGGATCAAACACACAACTACTATCAACAAGGCATTGGTCTAGTGGTGTAAAACCCTCGCTAGATCCCTAAAATGACTAAAAGATAAGGGTTCGATTCCTGAGAGCGACACTTGTTGGGAGGGACAGCCACGCATCCCGAAAGTGATTAGCTCATTGCCAAAATATGAGAAATATCCTTAATAGTATCAAACAAACACACAACTAGGTATGACAATGAGTACAAATAATACCTACCTACTACTTGTTCTATATACATGAAATTTTACCCAAATTCGCCCGTACCCATACAGATACCTACTTACAGGTTTACTACAAGTTTTTGTGGGTGCCCATGGATATAACGGGTACCTAGAGGTATCTATTATGTTTTTAAAAATTAAAGAAAGAACTTTTTAGGAGACTTTTTTCTGATGTCATTTTTCTTTAAAATCTCATTACCACAAACAATAATGAAGACATAACATACTCACATGTAGAGATGATAATGGGCCTGGATGGATCAAAGTAGTACATTACTCGGACCTGCAACATTGCTTCATTTTTGGACCCAAATCTGCTCCAGAGTCGTGCTAATACCCGTTGGGCCTGCTACCCACATATCCTTGGGTACCCAGCGATTTGCGGGTACCCACAAATTCAAAAATATTAAAAACAATTATAAGAAATTTATGTAATTGTGTGTTTGTTTCATACACTTCATTATCCAAACACATGCAACAGTGAGTCTCAAAAACTCAGGTCTCAATTACTTGTGAGTCTAAAAACATATACCCAGACTCGACCTGTTGTAGGTATTATCTACGGGTATCCACGGGTCCGGGTACCCATTGCCATTCCTAGACACATGGTAATAATTAAACTAAAACAATGTAAGTGGTGAACATCTTACAACCAATAATTAAGGCAGTATGATAGATTGCATGACCTTGTCCATTGCTTTCCATGGACAATGCTAATGCAAGTAACATAGTCAAGTTGCTTAATTGCAACTCATTTATATACTAATAGCATAAAGTGATTCGTAAGATGAATATAATGTGAAGAAGATCTTTGCTCCTGACCTAGGCATGGTTTTGATGAAGACACCAACATCACCAAAAAGAAGAAAAGGAAAAATACTTATGAAGACAAAGAGGATTAAAACTTCAAGAAAATTAGAATAAGTCTCTATAGGTACTTCTATCCTAAAACTCTTACTTATGCAAAGTAGTAATGCTCAAAACCATTTTTAAAGAATAATGAAATACTTTGAAAATACTTAAAACAATTTTTGAAAATATGTGTAACGGGTTACTTAATTCAAGTAACAAGTTACATGTGAGAGAAAAAGAGTTATCCAACTTAAAACTGCTCAGAGTGATCCATTACTGCATTTGAGTAACAGATTACCAGTTTTACAAAAGTTGAGTAATCGATTACTCAAATTCGAATTTAAAAATCAAGTGGACAGTATGTTTGGGTAATCGGTTACCCAATGACAGTAATCGATTACTGAGGACTGGTGAATGACATTTCAGATTTCAAACCGAAATGGTTTCACTCCAAACAAAATCTCTTCACTCCAAACAACTCCTACACTTTCATAAAGACACATTGTTGTTTTTGAAAAGCCTATATAAAGACTCTAAACTCTCACAACATCAACACACAA
>NW_017727884.1:0-277 GCF_001865875.1 Lupinus angustifolius
AGGACAAGGATAGGATGAGGATGAGGATAGGATGATGATGAGGATTAGCAGAGGAGGACGATTGGATGAAGATGAGGATAGGATGAGGTTGATGATGAGGATGAGGATAGGATGACGATGAGGATGAGGATAAGATAGGATGAGGAGGAGGATGAGGATGAGGACAGGAGGAGGATGCGGTTGAGTGTAGGATGAGGATAAGGAGAGGATGAGGATGAGAATGAGGAGGAGGAGGAGGATAAGATGAGGATCAGGATGAGGATGAGGAAGAGGAGGA
>NW_017727884.1:377-762 GCF_001865875.1 Lupinus angustifolius
GAGGATGAGGATAGGGAGAGGATGAGGATGAGGATAAGATGAGGATAGGATGAGGATGAGGATGATGAGGATAGGATGACGATGAGGATGAGGATAAGATAGGATGAGGAGGAGGATGAGGATGAGGAGAGGGATGAGGAGGAGGAGGAGGATAAGATGAGGATCAGGATGAGGATGAAGAAGAGGAGGAGGATAGGATGAGGAAGAGGATAGGATGAGGATCAGGATAGGATGAGGATAACGATGAGGATAAGGATGAGAATGAGGATGAGGATGAGGATGAGGATGAGGATAGGATGAGGATCAGGATGAAGATGAGGATAGGATGAGGATGAGGATAGGATGAGGATAGGATGAGGATGAGGATAAGATGAGGATAGGATGA
>NW_017727884.1:862-2746 GCF_001865875.1 Lupinus angustifolius
GGATAAGGATGTGGATAGGATGAGGATGAGGATGAGGATGAGGAAGAGTATAAGATGAGGATGAGGATGACGACGAGGATAGGATGAGATTGAGGATAGGATGATGATGAAAATTAGCAGAGTATGAGGATGACGATAGGATGAAGATGAGGATAGGATGAGGCTGTTGATGAGGATGAGGATAGGATGACGATGAGGATGAGGATAGGATAGGATAGGATGAGGATAGAATGAGGACGAGGATGAGGATGAGGAGAAGAGGAGGATGAGGTTGAGTATAGGATGAGGATGAGGAGAGGATGAGGATGAGGATAGGATGAGGAGGAGGAGGAGGATAGGATGAGGATCAGGATGAGGATGACGATAGGATGAAGATGAGGATAGGATGAGGTTGAGGATGAGGATAGGATGAGGAGGAGGAGGAGGATAGGATGAGGATCAGGATGAGGATGACGATAGGATGAAGATGAGGATAGGATGAGGTTGAGGATGAGGATAGGATGAGGAGGAGGAGGAGGATAGGATGAGGATCAGGATGAGGATGACGATAGGATGAAGATGAGGATAGGATGAGGTTGAGGATGAGGATAGGATGAGGAGGAGGAGGAGGATAGGATGAGGATCAGGATGAGGATGACGATAGGATGAAGATGAGGATAGGATGAGGTTGAGGATGAGGATAGGATGAGGAGGAGGAGGAGGATAGGATGAGGATCAGGATGAGGATGACGATAGGATGAAGATGAGGATAGGATGAGGTTGAGGATGAGGATAGGATGAGGAGGAGGAGGAGGATAGGATGAGGATCAGGATGAGGATGACGATAGGATGAAGATGAGGATAGGATGAGGTTGAGGATGAGGATAGGATGAGGAGGAGGAGGAGGATAGGATGAGGATCAGGATGAGGATGACGATAGGATGAAGATGAGGATAGGATGAGGTTGAGGATGAGGATAGGATGAGGAGGAGGAGGAGGATAGGATGAGGATCAGGATGAGGATGACGATAGGATGAAGATGAGGATAGGATGAGGTTGAGGATGAGGATAGGATGAGGAGGAGGAGGAGGATAGGATGAGGATCAGGATGAGGATGACGATAGGATGAAGATGAGGATAGGATGAGGTTGAGGATGAGGATAGGATGAGGAGGAGGAGGAGGATAGGATGAGGATCAGGATGAGGATGACGATAGGATGAAGATGAGGATAGGATGAGGTTGAGGATGAGGATAGGATGAGGAGGAGGAGGAGGATAGGATGAGGATCAGGATGAGGATGACGATAGGATGAAGATGAGGATAGGATGAGGTTGAGGATGAGGATAGGATGAGGAGGAGGAGGAGGATAGGATGAGGATCAGGATGAGGATGACGATAGGATGAAGATGAGGATAGGATGAGGTTGAGGATGAGGATAGGATGAGGAGGAGGAGGAGGATAGGATGAGGATCAGGATGAGGATGACGATAGGATGAAGATGAGGATAGGATGAGGTTGAGGATGAGGATAGGATGAGGAGGAGGAGGAGGATAGGATGAGGATCAGGATGAGGATGAGGAAGAGGAGGAGGATAGGAGGAGGAAGAGGATAGGATGAGGATGAGGATAGGATGACGATGAGGATGAGGATAGGATAGGATAGGATGAGGATAGAATGAGGACGAGGATGAGGATGAGGAGAAGAGGAGGATGAGGTTGAGTATAGGATGAGGATGAGGAGAGGATGAGGATGAGGATAGGATGAGGAGGAGGAGGAGGATAGGATGAGGATCAGGATGAGGATGAGGAAGACGAGGAGGATAGGATGAGGAAGAGGATAGGATGAGGATCAGGAAAGGATGAGAATGACGATGAGGATA
Source organism: Lupinus angustifolius (assembly GCF_001865875.1). NCBI lineage: Eukaryota > Viridiplantae > Streptophyta > Magnoliopsida > Fabales > Fabaceae > Lupinus > Lupinus angustifolius. The sequence continues at coordinate 2,722 of NW_017727884.1, forward strand.
AGGATGAGGATGAGGATGAGGATGA
>NW_017727884.1:2846-5533 GCF_001865875.1 Lupinus angustifolius
GAGGATGAGGATGAGGATGAGGATGAGGATATGATGAGGATGAGGATGAGGATGAGGAGAAGATGACGATGACGTTGAGAATAGGATGAGGATGAGGAGAGGATGAGGATGAGGATGAGTATACGATGAGGATGAGGAAGAGGATAGGATGAGGATGAGGATGAGAAGGAGGTGACGATGAGGATAAGGATCAGGATGAGGATGAGGATGAGGATGAGGATGAGGACGGCGATGAGGATGAGGATAGGATGAGGATGAGGATAGGATGAGGATAGGATGACGATGAGAATGAGCTTGAGGACGAGGATGAGGATAGGGTGAGGATCAGGATGAGGAAAGGATGAGGATGAGGATTGGGATAAGGACGAGGATAGGACGAGGATGAAGATGATGATAGGATGATGATGAGGACGTGGATAGGATGAGGATGAGGATGAGGATAAGGATCAGGATCAGGATGATGATGAGGATGGGGATGAGGATGAGGATAGGATGAGGACGAGGATGAGGATAGGATAAGGATAGGATGAGGATGAGGATGAGGATAGGATGAGGATAGGGTGAGCATCAGGATTAGGATAGGACGAGGATAGGATGAGGAGGAGGACGTGGATAGGATGAGGATGAGGATAGGATGAGGATGAGGAAGAGGATTAGATGAGGATGAGGCTGAGGATGAGGATGAGGATGAGGATGAAGATAGGGTGAAGATGAGGATAGGACGAGGATGATGATGGGGATGAGGATGAGGATATGATGAGGATGAGAATGAGGAGAGGATGAGGATGAGTATAGGATGAGGATGAGTATAGGATGAGGATGAGGAGAGGATGATGATGAGGACGAGGATATGAGGAGGAGGATGAGAATTAGGATGATGAGGAGGATAGGATGAGGAGGAGGATAGGATGAGGATGAGGTTGAGGATGAGGATAGGATGAGGATGAGGTTGAGTATAGGATGAGGATGAGGATAAGGGTGAGGATGAGGATGAGGATAGGATAAAGATGAGGATGAGGTAGGATGAGGATGAGGATGAGGAGAGGATGAGGATGAGGATGTGTATAGGATGAGGATGAGGACGAGGATAGGATGACGAAGAGGATAGGATGAGGATCATGACGAGGATAGTATGAGGAAGAGGATGAGGATGAGGATAGGATGAGAATTAGGATGAGGATAGGATGAGGACGTGGATAGGATGAGAATGAGGATAGGATGAGGATGAGGTTGAGGATGAGGATGAGAATAGGATGAGGATAGGTCGACAATGAGGATGAGGTTGAGGATGAGGATGAGGATAGAGTGATGATAAGGATGAGGGTTGGATGAGGATGAGGATGGGGATAGGATGAGAATGAGGATGAGGATAGGATGAGGATTAGGAAGAGGATGAGGATGAGAATCAGGATAGGATGAGGATGAGGATGAGTATGAGGATTAGATGAGGATGAGGATCAGATGAGGATAGGATGACCATGAGGATAAGGTTGAGGATGAGGATGAGGATGAGTTGAGGATGAGGATGAGTTGAGGATGAGGATAAGGATGTGGATAGGATGAGGATGAGGATGAGGAGAGGTTGAGGATGAGGATGATGATGAGCAGAGGATGAGGATGACGATAGGATGAAGATGAGGAAAGGATGAGGTTGATGATGAGGATGAGGATAGGATGACGATGAGGATGAGGATAGGATGACGATGAGGATGAGGATAGGATAAGGATCGGATGAGGAGGAGGATGAGGATGAGGAGAGGAGGAGGATGAGGTTGAGTATAAATGACGATGAGGAGAGGATGAGGATAGGATGAGGAGGAGGAGGAGGAGGATAGGATAAGGATCAGGATAAGGATGAGGAAGAGGAGGAGGATAGGATGAGGAAGAGGATAGGATGAGGATGAGGATGAGGATGAGGATGAAGATGAGGATGAGGACGAGGATGAGGACGAGGATGAGGATGAGGATCAGGATAGGATGAGGATGAGGATAGGATGAGGATGAGGATAAGCATGAGCATGAGGATAGGATGAGGATGAGGATGAGGATGAGGATCAGGATAGGATCAGGATCAGGATGAGGATAAGGATAGGATGAGGATAGGATGACCATGAGGATATGGTTGAGGATAAGGATGAGGATAGGGAGAGGATGAGCATGAGGATAACATGAGGGTAGGATGAGGATGAGGACGAGGATAGGATGATGATGAGAACATGGATAGGATGAGGATGAGGACGAGGATGAGGACAGGATGAGGATGAGTATGAGGATGAGGATGAGGATGAGGATAGGATGAGGATGAGTATGAGGATGAGGATGAGGATAGGATGAGGATGAGGATCAGGATATGATGAGGATGAGGATGAGGATGAGGATGAGGATGAGCATGAGGAAGAGGATGAGAATGAGGATGAGGATGAGGATGAGGAGAGGATGACGATGACGTTGAGTATAGGATGAGAATGAGGATGACTTTGAGGATAACGATGATGATGAGGATGACGATGAGGATAGGATGAGGATGACGATGATGATGAGGATGAGGATGAGGATGAGGATGAGGATGGGGTTGAGGAGAGGATGAGAATGATGATGAGGAGAGGATGAGGATGAGGATGAGTACAGGATGAGGATGAGGACGAGGAAAGGATGAGGACGAGGATAGGATGAGGATGTGGATGAGG
>NW_017727884.1:5633-5865 GCF_001865875.1 Lupinus angustifolius
GAGGATAGGATGAGGATAGGATGAGGATGAGGATGAGGATAGGATGAGGATTAGGATGAGGTTGAGGATAGGATGAGGATGAGGATCAGGATAGGATGAGGATGAGGATAAGGATGAGGATGAGGATGAGGAGAGGATGAGGATGAGGATATGTATATGATGAGAATTAGGATAGGATGAGGATGACTTTGAGGATAAGGATGAGGATGAGGATGAGGATAGGATGTGGATG
>NW_017727884.1:5965-6419 GCF_001865875.1 Lupinus angustifolius
TGAGGTTGAGGATGACGATGAGGTTGAGGATGAGGATGAGGATGAGGATGAGGATGAGGATGAGGATGAGGATGAGGATGAGCATGAGGATGAGAATGAGGACAGGATGAGGATGACGAAGATGATAGGATGAGGATGAGGATCAGGAGGAGGATAGGATGAGGATAGGATAGGATGAGGATATTATGAGGATGAGTACAGGATGAGGATGAGGACGAGGAAAGCATGAGGTCGAGGATATGATGAGGATGTGGATGAGGGTGAGTATGAGAATGAGGATGAGGATGAGGATGAGTATGAGGATGACGACGAGGATAGGATGAGGATGAGGATGAGGATAGGATGAGGATGTGGATGTTGATGAGGAAGAGGATAGGATGAGGATCACGATGAGGATAAGGATGAGGATGAGGATGAGGATTGGATGAGGATGAGGATAGGATGAGGATGAGGA
>NW_017727884.1:6519-7098 GCF_001865875.1 Lupinus angustifolius
ATAGGATGAGGATGAGGATGAGGATAAGGATGAGGATGAGAATGAGGAGAGGATAAGGATGAGGATATGTATATGATGAGGATGAGGATAGGATGAGGATGACTTTGAGGATAAGGATGAGGATGAGGATGATGATGAGGAAAGGATGAGGATGATGATGAGGATGAGGATGAGGAAGAGGAAGAGGATGAGGATGAGGATGAGGAGAGGATGAGGATGTGTACAGGATGAGGATGAGGACAAGGATAGGATGACGAAGAGGATAGGATGAGGTTGAGGAACAGGACGAGGATAGGATGAGGAAGAGGATGAGGATGAGGATATGATGAGGATCACAATGAGGATAGGATATGGACGAGGATGAGGATAAGGATGAGGATGAGGATGAGTATAGGATGAGGATGAGGACGAGGATAGGATGAGGATGAGGACGAGGAAAGGATGAGGATGTGGATGAGGATGAGAATAGGATGGGAATGAGGATGAGGATGAGGAAGAGGATGAGGAAGAGGAGAGGATGAGGATTAGAACGAGGAGAGGATGAGGATGAGTATAGGATGAGGATGAGGACGAGGATAG
>NW_017727884.1:7198-9698 GCF_001865875.1 Lupinus angustifolius
GAGGAGGATGAGGATGAGGATGAGATGAGGTTGAGGATTAGGAAGAGGATAGGATCAGGAAGACGATGAGGATAGGATGAGGATGAGGATAGGAAATGGATGAGGATGAGGATAGGATGAGGAAGAGGATGAAGACATGACAGGATAGGATAGGATGAGGATGAGGATGGGACGCGGACGTGGATAGGATGAGGAAGAGCATGAAGATAGGACATGATAGGATAATATGAGGATGAGGATAGGAAGAGGACGTGGATAGGATGATGACGAGGATGAGGATGATGATGAGGATAGGATGAGTATGAGGAATAGGATGAGGATGAGGATGACGACGACGATGACGACGAGGATGAGGATGAGGATGAGGATGACGATAACGATGACGACGAGGATGAGGATGAGGATAAGGATGGGGATGAAGAAGAGGAGGAGGATGAGGATGAGGATGAGGATGACGATGACGACGAGGATGAGGATGGGGATGAGAATGACAATGACGATGACGATGACGACGAGGATGACGATGAGGATGAGGAGGAGGATAGGATGAGGATGAGGATAGGAGGAGGATGAGGATGAGGATAGGAGGAGGATGAGGATGAGGATAGGAGGAGGATGAGGATGAGGATAGGAGGAGGATGAGGATGAGGATAGGAGGAGGATGAGGATGAGGATAGGAGGAGGATGAGGATGAGGATAGGAGGAGGATGAGGATGAGGATAGGAGGAGGATGAGGATGAGGATAGGAGGAGGATGAGGATGAGGATAGGAGGAGGATGAGGATGAGGATAGGAGGAGGATGAGGATGAGGATAGGAGGAGGATGAGGATGAGGATAGGAGGAGGATGAGGATGAGGATAGGAGGAGGATGAGGATGAGGATAGGAGGAGGATGAGGATGAGGATAGGAGGAGGATGAGGATGAGGATAGGAGGAGGATGAGGATGAGGATAGGAGGAGGATGAGGATGAGGATAGGAGGAGGATGAGGATGAGGATAGGAGGAGGATGAGGATGAGGATAGGAGGAGGATGAGGATGAGGATAGGAGGAGGATGAGGATGAGGATAGGAGGAGGATGAGGATGAGGATAGGAGGAGGATGAGGATGAGGATAGGAGGAGGATGAGGATGAGGATAGGAGGAGGATGAGGATGAGGATAGGAGGAGGATGAGGATGAGGATAGGAGGAGGATGAGGATGAGGATAGGAGGAGGATGAGGATGAGGATAGGAGGAGGATGAGGATGAGGATAGGAGGAGGATGAGGATGAGGATAGGAGGAGGATGAGGATGAGGATAGGAGGAGGATGAGGATGAGGATAGGAGGAGGATGAGGATGAGGATAGGAGGAGGATGAGGATGAGGATAGGAGGAGGATGAGGATGAGGATAGGAGGAGGATGAGGATGAGGATAGGAGGAGGATGAGGATGAGGATAGGAGGAGGATGAGGATGAGGATAGGAGGAGGATGAGGATGAGGATAGGAGGAGGATGAGGATGAGGATAGGAGGAGGATGAGGATGAGGATAGGAGGAGGATGAGGATGAGGATAGGAGGAGGATGAGGATGAGGATAGGAGGAGGATGAGGATGAGGATAGGAGGAGGATGAGGATGAGGATAGGAGGAGGATGAGGATGAGGATAGGAGGAGGATGAGGATGAGGATAGGAGGAGGATGAGGATGAGGATAGGAGGAGGATGAGGATGAGGATAGGAGGAGGATGAGGATGAGGATAGGAGGAGGATGAGGATGAGGATAGGAGGAGGATGAGGATGAGGATAGGAGGAGGATGAGGATGAGGATAGGAGGAGGATGAGGATGAGGATAGGAGGAGGATGAGGATGAGGATAGGAGGAGGATGAGGATGAGGATAGGAGGAGGATGAGGATGAGGATAGGAGGAGGATGAGGATGAGGATAGGAGGAGGATGAGGATGAGGATAGGAGGAGGATGAGGATGAGGATAGGAGGAGGATGAGGATGAGGATAGGAGGAGGATGAGGATGAGGATAGGAGGAGGATGAGGATGAGGATAGGAGGAGGATGAGGATGAGGATAGGAGGAGGATGAGGATGAGGATAGGAGGAGGATGAGGATGAGGATAGGAGGAGGATGAGGATGAGGATAGGAGGAGGATGAGGATGAGGATAGGAGGAGGATGAGGATGAGGATAGGAGGAGGATGAGGATGAGGATAGGAGGAGGATGAGGATGAGGATAGGAGGAGGATGAGGATGAGGATAGGAGGAGGATGAGGATGAGGATAGGAGGAGGATGAGGATGAGGATAGGAGGAGGATGAGGATGAGGATAGGAGGAGGATGAGGATGAGGATAGGAGGAGGATGAGGATGAGGATAGGAGGAGGATGAGGATGAGGATAGGAGGAGGATGAGGATGAGGATAGGAGGAGGATGAGGATGAGGATAGGAGGAGGATGAGGATGAGGATAGGAGGAGGATGAGGATGAGGATAGGAGGAGGATGAGGATGAGGATAGGAGGAG
>NW_017727884.1:12198-32676 GCF_001865875.1 Lupinus angustifolius
AAACTCATTCAAAAACATTCCATGATGAGGGACAACAAGAAAAGTGTTTAGAAATACTCATAAGTGACTATTTGAACATTTTGTGAACTTTGTCTTGTATTGCTAATTTTTCATGAACCAATAGCCTTAAGAACATCAAAGAATTTAGTTTTGATGCATCATTTAAATTATGGGGTTGTTTGGAAATTAATACCACAAGCAAAGATCTTGAATTATTTTTTACTTGGGGTTATTTTGCACAAAATTAAAACATCACACAAAATCATTTAAACACTTTCACACCTTGACTTTTGTAATCAACCAAATGGAACATGAAGAACTTCTGTGCCAATTTTATAAATTACGCTTTGAATTTATGTATCTAACTCCTAGGATTGGAAATTGCATGTTAATCAAATTTTGTAGGATGGAAGGTATTTTTAAAGGAAAGACAAAGAGGTTGCCAAAGAGTCGAAATCAACCTCCGAAGGCAATAAATTTTACTCCAAAGAGGCATAACAAAAGTTCAAGGAGATTACTCTCAAAAGTGCACCAATTCTGGAAAACGTTGTCACTTTGAAGCAAGAAGAATTACGAGGGTTCATCCTCTTGATGGACAAGAATGGATGGCAAAAAGTTGCTCAACCCAACAATACGTTCTCTTTGGACATAGTCAAGCAATTTTATGCCAACTCCAATGTCTCAACTAAAGCAAGGGCAATTAGGTACACGTGGGTGAATTGAGAGTAAGTGTACTATGATAAGTACATACTCAATGACTACCATGGCAACCAGTGGACTCCTTATCCAAGTAGTTAGCCTGACTTATGTTCTTACAAAGGTAAGTGCATGTTTATCTGAAGAAGTAGTTGGTCATGATGAAGCTGTGGTTAGATGAAGTTTATGCTTGCAAGGATTGGAGGTCAACCAAAGTGGTCTCGTGTTCAGATTTTGCATGACTCAAATGTCACAAATATGGATTACTTTGCTCCTCTCCAACATTTTTCCATCTGCACATATTTCAGACCTCCTAATCAACAAGGCCAAGATCATCAACTCAATATTTGAAGATGACTCCATAGACGTTGTTGTTGTCATTTCTAATGCAATTGCATATTGCATCACAAGGGGAGTATCTTCTATGATTTTACCTTCCTGCAATACTGACTTTTGTAGGTACTAACGAGTACCTGGCCCATTAGGGGAGGTGATGACTTTGAAATTGGATTTGAATGTCTCCTATGTCCACACCTACTACAAATAAAGGAGCATTGCATATGCTAAGGCTGAGCTGAAAAATAAAATTGGAGATGTTGGTCTATTCGCCCAACCTTTTCTTATAGAGGGACCATCAACTCAAAGATAGATGCAATTATGCAAGAAAAACACTATCAAAATCAACAAGTTTCATACTATTGAGGGATCTTATGCATATACAAAAGCTTCCATAACATTTTTAGCTCACGTCCAAACTTTCAAGGAGGTTCCAATGAGGAGTTTGCTGCACAAACTCAGTTATCGGAGGGAAGATCACAAGGACTCGATGCAGAAGAAAAAAATGAACCGGATGAAGATTGATCAACAATGAACTTCGATTCTTCCTTTACTTTTTGATTGCATGCTTTGGAATTGCTACTATTTGACTATGTATGAAATACCTTGTGTTTTTTAATTTGGTACTTTTAGTTTTGTGTTTTTGTCTTGTGTTTTAATTTCTTTAGTGTTTAATTTTAGTATTAATTTCTTTAGTGTTTTATTTGAAAATTGAATTGTTGTCCAAAAAAAATTTCAAAACCTAAAAATAACCTTGGGTAAACAAAAAATGCATGACATGATTTGATAAAATAAAGTTTGTTAAGGATGATATGATTTAAGCTTTCATTAAGCAAAATGAGATACATGTTTCAAAATGTTCTTTTGTGAAAATATCACATAATCCCATAACTTGAAACCGTATGCAAATGGGAATTTTATTGTGTGGGATGATCAGAGATGCAAATGTTTTAAATTAAGGAAGTGTAAAACCCAACCATGTTTTGTGAGCATAAGTGTGAAACTTGTTGGCTTTTCAAAATTGATGTTGTTTGAATCTTTGTTTACTTGATTGCACAACATTGATAGGAAATGATCAAGGCAAGTTCTTTAAATTTAGAATGAGCCACTTGATCAAAAATAACCATCCAAAATTAAGAATATCCTTTGATAACTCCTTTGAGCCTTAAAAAAATATTATTTTTTCAAACACAACCCTTAAGCCTAATGTTGAAAAACAAAAATGAAATCTCCTATACTTTTCTTAAGTAAAAAGAGATCATTTTTCAAAAAAAAAGGTTGATGAAAAATCTTAAGTTGGGGCCGATGATTGGCCGTGGAACAAGGATTTCAAAGAGAAAAAATTCAATCTCTTTTCAAATCAAAAAGTAAAGAAAAAGCTCCAAAACAAAAAGGAGTAAGAAGAGATTGAGAAAAATCAAGAAAAGTTACAGACAAAAAAATGGTCAAGAAAAAGAATGAGGAAAGGAAGAAAAATAAGAATGGTGAAGAAGTTGACAAGAGTGTGTACTTAAAAGAAAAGTCATTTTTTTGCTCTCTTTTAACTTTGAAAGTATTTTCAAATATCTTGGAAAACCAAAGAAAAATTAAAATCTAAGGAAGACCTTAATGATCCTTGAGAAATTGTGCAATTAAATTAAGTGTTAATAATGAAAAGCAAAATTAAATTCTTGCAAACCAACTAAGTGATATTTGAGTGAAACACATACCCTTGAAAAAGTTCCATCTTTGAACTTATGTGTGCTTAAAACTTTCTTGATTGAGTATTTTTTTCTTAGGTGAATTTGTTAGACATTTTTATGGAACATAAGCATGCACCTTCAAGTTTCAAACATTATGTGCAAAAGTTCACATTTTTGAAAAATCTCAATGAGCATATTGATTATGTAAAACTAAACTTGAAATTTTGTCAATCACTTCTTAAACAAGTACCCAAGATGTATTCGAATGTGCTTTACCATTTGTTTTAGGAGAAAGAAAGTCTTACGTTAGGGGGTGTTGATAAGTGCCAAAAATACCTAATTTTCATACACATTTTAGGGCACTTATCATATGCAAAAATGTGAAAACCAACTTAATTCAACATTTTTTAAGTAAATTTTCATAATTTGTTATATATGTTTTGTATACCACTTTTCGAAACCCTTTTGTGAGATTTTAGGAGATAAAGAGAAGAAAATATGAACTGGAAATTCATGCCTATTTTTTTCCCAAATAAAGCTAAGAAAAAATGTACAAGTGTGCTTAAGCTAGGCGTATCAAGTTGTGAGATTAAGCTAGGCGTGGCAAGGTGTGAGCTTAAGCTAGATGTGGCAAGCTGTGTGCTTCGCCTTTAGCATCATGCAACACACTTGGTCTTGGTTGGAATTATGAAGTCAACATGAATCTGCTCAAGCAGGCAACTCAACTTAGATATAGGCACCCACAACATTACGCCGCAATATGCTTGGCATAAGCCCACACGGTCAGAGCACAAGCCAAGTGGTCAATAAGCAGCTTAGCATGGCATCACAACCAACCAACACAATGAGAAGCACCTGGCTAGATCAAGCAATCACCAAGCCAGTTCAGCACCAAGCCCCAAACTGATCAAGTCAACCTGCTCAAACATGCAGCTCAGCGGGTCAAACTAGGTGCCTTGCGCCTGATCTGTCAGCAAATTGATCAAGTTGCCTTAGAACCTAAGTCACACTTATCTCATGCATGACCTCATAAGAATAGCCCACAATAGCCTAGAGGAGTGAGCTAGTAGCAGGTGACTAAACTGGTTGGTCAAGTGACCAAACCCTTGCTGAAGGTTTGGTCAACAGCTTGGTGTTTGGAAAGAGGAGCTTGGCGATTTCAATGGGCCATATAAATACCATGCACATCCCCCCTTCAAAGATAAAAATTTCATCATAAATTAGACACTCATTCTCTCTTGTTCACCTTGCATTTCTAAAGTTCTTGGAGCATTTTAGTTCCAAGAATAGTTTAAGTAATTTTTACTTTGTTTTTCTCGTAGAATTCAAGAGGAGAATAGATTTGGAAAATGAGATGCAAAAATATGATTTTATAATCTCATTTAATACCAAAAGCATCTAGTCCTAGGATATGTGGCTAATACTCCTAAAAACGGTTTGGATTATGGTTTAACATTATTTCTTAACTTTCTTTGTAACATCTTTTGAATTCATTTCATACAAGTTATTATTTTGGATATTTTTTATTCTTTGAGATGTTCTTAATGGGGTTTTAGATTGATCACCTAAAACTTTATTTCAAAATCCAAAATGCTTCTTCTTAAAGTCTTGTTAAGTGAACTAAAAAGTAGAACATACACCTTATTTCACGTGCAATGATAAACATCTTTTCTTAAGCAACTTGTATTCAAGGCTAAACAATGTTAATGGAGCCTGAAGTAGGGTGTGACAACCTACTTCGATGTGTGGCAGTTAGCACACATAGTCGTGCCATATAACCCTAAAGCCAAACCAACATGTGGCCAAACACTTAAACTACACAAAAAATGTGTATTTGACATAGATCATAATCTCGCGAGCAAAATCGAGTTCAAGAAAGAACGGTTGTTCATCAAAAGCATACTACCCTCGAGGTTTCGCATCAAGATGGTTTACATCATCCTGTCATATCATATCCTATTCTATCTTGTCATGTCCTCTCCTATCTTGTGCTATCATGTCCTGTCTTTTCCTATCCTATACTATCATATCCTATCCTACTATGTACTCTCTTATCCTATCCTATCCTATCCTATCCTATCATATTCTATCTTATCCAATCCTTTCATGTTCAATCATGTCATGTCTTGACCTATCCTTTCTTGTCATGTCCTTCACTATCTTGTCATATCCTATCCTTTCCTATCATGACTTGTCTTGTCCTGTCTTATCATGTCATGTCCTCTCCTCTGTTGTCTTGTCCCTCCTTCCTATCCAATCCTATCCTATAATAGCCTATCCTATCATTCATATCATATCCTTTCATGTCTTATCCTGTCCTGTCATGTCCTATCCTATCTCGTCCATTCCTATCATGTCTTAAATTGTCCTTTCCTATCATGTATATTCTTGTCCAATCATATCCTATCTTATCCTATCATGTTCTATCTTATCATGTCCTATACTACCATGTCCTCACCTCTCTTATCATATCCTATCCAGTCATGTCCTATCATGTCCTACCATGTACTGTCCTATCCTATTCAATCCTCTCCAATCCTATCCTATCCTACCCTATATGATCCTATCATGTCCTATCCTATCTGATCTTATCTTATCATATCATATCTTATCTTATCATATCATATCCTATCTTATCCCTCCTCTAATCTCCTCTCATATCCTATCATATACTCTCATATCCTACCCTATCCTACCATATCCTATCCTATCATTGATAGCTGCCACAAATACCTAATTTTCATATACTTTTTATGCCACTTATCCTATGCAAAAATGTGAAAACCAACTTAATTCAACACTTTTTAGATAGATTTTGTATTAATGGATAATATAATTTTTGATCACCTCTTGTCCAAGTTTCCCTTGATTTTTTTAGGAAATTGATTAAATTAGAAGAAAGCCAAGAATGTAAGCCAAATCAAAAGCCAAAAGTCCAAAGCAAAAAGCTCAAAACAAACAAGCTAAGTACGACATGTTGTATCCTTAAGCTTGTTACCAGAAAGATGACTTAGGCTTGAAGAAATCATGCCCAAAAGTTCCAAGTAACCAACTAAAATCAACTTAAAAATCATGGAACAAAGGTTGCTTCGTCATGAAGACGGGTTGGTTTCTTCACCATGAAGAAAGGTTGTTTCCTTCACCATGAAGAAACCAACCAGCCAAGCATGGATCAACTTGAGCTAGGCTGCCAAGACCAAACCCATCCATGAAGAAAGGTTGGTTCCTTCACCATGAAGGAACCAAGCAGTTGGGCGTGGGTCAAGCTCAAGCTGGGCGGCCAGACAGGTCAAAAACCTAGCCATGAAGAAAGCTTGGCCAACTCATCAAGCAACTTGCCTATTCTTTACTTGAAGACCAAACACATGACCTCATGCATGACGTATGTTATGAACAAGCAAGTAGGAGGTGTCACCATGCATGTAACCAAGCCCACAATAGGATGTCCAAGCTAGCTGCCCAAGATGGGACAAGCTGCTAAGCCACCAGTGAGCTAAGCGGCCATGAAAGTGAGCTAGGAGGTCCAGAATACCTATTAAAGGCACCTACATTTCTTCACTGTAACACATTGTAAGATCATTGTACATACCATTTTCTTCTCATTTTCGGTTCTCTCTCATGTGAGAGTGTTCTTAGGCTGTTTTTAGGCTTTTAGTTCATAGAAATTCAAAGGGAATGGATTGGCAAATGAGGTGCAAAAAAATGATTTTGTAACCTCATTTGGAATCAAAAGCATCTCATCCTTGGATTACGGTGTAAAGTGATTTCTTCTCTTCATTTGTATCAAATTTTGATTTCAATACATTCAAGTTATTACTTTTTGGTTAAGTTTTGATTCTTTAAGAAGTTCATAATGTAGTTTTAGCTTGATGACCAAAAAACTTGATATAAAGATCCAAAAATGCTTCTTCTTAAAGTGTTGACAAGTGAACTAAAATGTATAACCTACATCTTAGTTCACTCGCCACATCAAGCATCTATTTTAAGAAACTTACGTTCAAGGCTAAATGATGTTAATGAGTCTGAAGTAGGGTGTGACAACCTACTTCGACGAGTGGCACTTAACTATTGTTTAGTGTATTATATAAGGTTTGAAAATCATCTTATCATTCTAGGACACTAGATGACGGATTTAGAAATGGTGTGTGGATTTAACCGAAAGTATAACACCTAACTAGTAATGTTTTCAAAATCATTTGAGTCAAGAAATAATTCCATCTTTCCAATTAACTTTACCTTCTTGAATTTGTAAATAGTTAGTTCTTTCTTTTCATGTTTCTTAATTCATAAAAATCACAAAAACAACTTTATGTGTTACTTTCTTACTTTTGATAAAAGATACAAAGTATGAGTACATTTCTATTAGGCAATTCCTTGTGGTTCGACATAACCATATACTATACTACAATTGACTCTTGACAGAGATGCAAATGTAAAATAGTAAAGTGTTAACTTATAAATTTTATTTGTTGACAAAGAAAGAAACGTTGTATCAAAAGTGCAATTTAATTCATAAGTTGTATCTTGATGAAAAGGAAAAATACATAGTTATAATGAGTGATCTAACTACTAACTCTTACTCATTTACTTTCCACAACTAACATTTATTTTCTGTTATTTACATTTTCGCAACTAACATTTATTTATTGCTTTATTATGTATACCAACACTTCGAAAGAAGTGGTACGGTTAAATTCTAACTTTATTGCTTTATGTATTTGTTCTTTACCAACCTTCCATAAGGAAGTATTTCGTTTAATAAAGGAAAACGAAAATAAATTTGACTCATTATCACTTGTGTTAAATAGCTAAATTCATACCATTATGTCGGCGTTGGAATTTATTCCAACAAAGCCGAGATGGTATGAAATTGTTAATAATTTAACAAAGCTAATTTTTTGATTAAAGGAACATTCTTGAAACCATTTTACCGGTGTTGGAATTTATTCCAACAAAGCCGAGATGGCGAACAAAGAATCGACCTGTCATTAAATAAAATAATCAAAAACTTGTTGCATCAATAAGGCAAGCAAAGGAAAAAAATCTTTCAACAAATTCGTGCCGCTGCTGGGGAATTGCTAGATAATAGAAATTCATACTTATATTTTTTATCATTAGTAATCATAAATACTATTTTATTTTCTCTTTGTATACTTTTATTTTTCTTTGTGTACATCTTTAATTCATTTTTCTGTTTTGTACATTTAAAAATTAAAACCCAAACAGAAAGAAAAGTTGGAACTAGTAGAGTGAAAACCTATTAGGTAAGAAACCTTTATTGTTGTTATAAAATTATTTAGATGATTAGGAGGTACCCCTCATCAACGTTTTCAAAAGAACAACATAAGGGAAATTGAAATAAAAAAGGATTAGAGGCTGAATTTTTTTAAATGAAGAAACCAGATTTTCAATATTCCAAAAAGGGAAGCTACTTTAATCCATAAATGTTAAGTATTCACCATGCAACTTTTGATGCTCATATTTTATTTTGTGATACTTAAACCTATTTCTCGATAAACATGCTTTATTTGATGATTTTTAAGTTGAGAAATAAGTTTTTAAAAAAGTAAAAGCATGCTTGTTCAATTTGTGCAAAAAAATTAATTTTTCCAAACTTGAGAACTCCTAAAAATGTGTTATTTGGTTTACTAAGTTGTTATTGGATGTACCATTTTACAAAATAAATTCATGAACTTCTGAATGGATTTATTTGTTTCTATTTGAATTGATATCTTTCTGTTTGGGATTCCATAAAATTCTTTTTGGATTTCCATTTATAAATTGGACTTGAAACATGCTTGAAAGAATTTTTCTAAGCATCATTTTCATGAATGAAACATGTTGTTTCAATGAAATTTATGTCAATCAAATTTTATTCATGAACATAATGTTTTCAACATTGAAAATTCATGTAAATTGTTAGACTAACCTCATGGAAAAATATGTTGCAAGTTCTAATGATTTATAGGAAACAAGTCCAAAAACAAACAGACAAAAATGAGGAGTTGGCTCTGAAGGCACCACTATCTTAGAGAGGATAGTAAAATCAAGGAGAATGGTTGAGTTCTCCTAAAAATGTTAGTTAGTTTTTTATTTCATTTCTTCCAAAATGTTACACAAACTTCCTTAAATATTTTCAAAATGACTTGAGGACAAGTCAATATCTTAAGTTGGGGGGAGTGTTTATATCATTTTGAAAGATTTTCATTTTTGGTGTGTTTTTAAAATTTTTAGTGTGTGTTTGTTTGCTTCTTAGTGTTTTTACTTGCTGCAAAATTTTTTAGTGTGTTTAATTCTTTAAGTTGTGTGTTTACTTTAGTTTCTTTTTGATTATTTGTTTAAAAAGTGAAATTGGTGAAACTAAACTTCGTAAGTAACACAAACTTGCCTTCAAATTTTAACAAGATCAATGACTTTGTAAATTAACAACATGATATGAAATAATTTATAATGTCATAACATTGATAAAATACAAACTTTTTAGAAAATCATTTATCATGAACTTGTGAATTTGTTTGAAAATCAAACAGTTGTTCATAAACCAACCATGTGAGGGATCATAAGCCAAACACAATTATTATGTGAGCTTAGTGAGAAAGTTTTTGATTTTTCACAATTGATTTTGTTTGAATCTTTCTTTACTTGGTTGCACACAATTTGATAGGAAATGATCAAGGTATGTTCTTTCAAATAGAATGAGCCACTTGACTAAAAATGACCAACCAAATATAGGAACATCCTTTGTTAACCCCTTTTGAGCCTTAAAAATTAAAATTATTTTTCAAACACAACCCTTGAGCCTAATATGGAAAAACAAAAATGAAATCTCATATACTTTTCTAAGTAAAAAGAGAGCATTTTTTTCAAAAAAGAAGGTTGATGGAAAGAATTAAGTTGGGGGGTATGGTTGGCCATGTAACAAAGTGTTGAAAAGAAATATCAATCTCTTTTCAAATAAAAAAAGTAAAGAAATGCTCCAAAAATAAAAAGGAGTAAAAAGAGATTAAGAAAAATCAAGAAAAGTTACAACAAAATGGTCAAGAAAAAGAATGAGGAAAGGAAGAAAAAGAAGAAATTACATTCAACATATCCAACATAAAGTCATATATCAAATAAATTACATTCAATCTTAAATCAATAACTTACGAGTGAAAGGGCCTCAACACCTAGTTACTCGCGGCCACATAAATAATATTCGACTATATATGCCTAGGTTAGATATGCAAAACTATCTTTGGTATCATTTCTAAGCTCATACATGAAAGCACTTCTCCCGATACATGTACCTCCATCGATCCTATTAACTCCTTGCCGAAACTTGCCTGATTGTCGAGTACCTGATTACATCTAAAAAAATTAACTTCGATATTCCAATTTCCATAAAAATTATTAAGAAGTCACCGTCATAGGGCTCTAGATATGTGAACATATCCAAATATTTTATTTGGATTCCAATGGAGTCTTGACCGGGAATGATAAGAATCTTGCAAACAGTTTTGGCTCAAAGGCTCTAAATTTGCCCTGAAGCCCTCAGTTCGCTCCAGAATAAGTACTAGAATTCGGTAAATTGAGACATACATGAATATGAATTAGGTGAGAATAACATTTGACATATTTCAGTTTAATCCATGGAGACTAAGAATCCCTAATACTCCCTAAAGTCGTTGGGAATCACAAGAGTGTGACATCCACGAGAGCATAGTAGAACCACTTAAAAAGAACCTTGCCATGGCACATGGGATTTAAGGTAACCCCTAGGCGATCGCCATATGAAGCATGGGTAAGCTTTGAGACTCTTATATTTTTATGATTAACACCTAACCATAGTTAGAACAGAACGATTCCAAGAAGTAAGCCCATGCATGTGGTTTAATTCTCTCCTAAGGGTTCACACACAACCTACAACACCAAAATCACTCTTTTTGACCAACGTCCTAGTTTTTGAACATGATGAAGTGTGGGTAGGGTTTTGGAAACCCTCAACCACGACGTTACAGCCATAAACAACTTCTAAACAGAATACCAACAACATGAAATCACCAAATAACAACATCCATGCCATTCCCAATCAACCTAAAGACATATGACTCCATTACCTAGCTACTTTGCATGGATTAATTAACTTCTTTAGGGCTGAAACTTAAAACATAACCTAAGGGTATTGTATTTAAGAAATTCAGTGATCAGAGTCCAGAAATGAGTTCCCCATATCCCAAAATAGTTGAATAGCTTCTCGGTAAGAATCTAAAGAGTAGAATAGAGAGTTTCTCACAACCTACACAAACAAATGTCCTCACTTAAGAGATGGAGAGTTCAAGAGAGGAAATAAACTAGGAGAAGCTAATAGATTGGAAATTAAAGATCATAAATATTATTACCATACCTTATAGATGTAAGATCTTGGTTTTATGCAAGCTTGGAGTGAAAAATGGAGGTCACCCTCCTCCTTGAGCAAGACGATGTGAAGGGGTGGAAAGAAGAAGATGGAGTTTTTTGTGTGAGTGTTGGTGGATTTGTGAGAGCATTCAGCCACTTAGTTGCTTTATATAGGAGAGATGGGGGTTTAGGTGGGTGCTTAAGGGTGAATCACACCTTAATGGTGACACATGTGAGGACACACGTCACCCTCTTGCACTAAATCATGCATTCCTCACCCTTAATTCTTGTTTAGTTTGTGTTTTCTTTTGTGTTTTGCATGGGAGTGTTTCTTTCATTATAAGACACCTTAAGACACATATAAAATTTTTATAGATGAATATTGATAGTTGTTCATAGCTCATAGATAGATGGCTTGAGCTCTAAGAAACCAAACTAGATATCTATGTACTTAGACTACTATATGTACTTCTGATTTGAGATGAATTAAATCTCTGGATATAAATCTTAATCAGTTAAAATAATTCCACAATTGGATTCTTTGGTCCAAATAGAATAGTTTTAGGCTCAAGAATCACTCAAAAATCTATCGTAACGAAAACGTTATGGACATACTAAGAAATACGAATTTTGGCTAATACAAAAAACATGAGTTTGCACTATGTTTGGCTTGAGTAAGAAAAGATGATTCTAAATGTGGTTATCGTACTGGAAAAAATTAAATTATAATCATTGAATACTTTATAAGGGGTTTGATTACATTCCAGGCGAGATAGAGACAAATACAAGCACTCTTAGGCAATGCTGACAATAGAATTATTGACAATTTTTAGGAAATTGTGTGAGTTGATACTCAGGATCTTTAATTGAGATAATAACTTTATAGTTCACTAAAAATTATTACTAATAACATATTTTAAGCATACACAAGTCATAGAGTCCCTCAGAGCACTTCTAACGAAGTTCCGTGATGATAGATTTACCCGATAATGGGTAAATTCTAAACTGTGCGAAACTTTCAACCAAGCTTCTTATGTACTTAATTTCCATTGTAATCTCATTATATAACGCTAAATTTATATTAGAAAATAAATCATGAATTTTTCCTAATGAAATTCTTTGATTCACAACTCATTTCCTATCTCCTCTCACTACCAACCTATTACTGAAGTAAGTTGACTTCTTACTCGAGTAATCCTTTCTATTGGACAAAAGAATTTCACACATCTTCCTATTATTTAATAAAATAATAGAAACTTATATATATATAAGTGTATACATATAGACTCATTCATGTTTTGAAAATTAAATCACAAGTGAGGAAATCAAGGTCAAAGAATGATTTAGTTGTCCCATGAAGATTTCTTTGCTCCTAGGACACAACAACAAAATGGAGTTGTTGAGAGAGATAATAGGTGTTTAGAGGAACTAGCTCGTACCATATTGAATGAGACGAATATCCCAAAGTATTTTTGGGTTGATGCAGTTAGTACGACTTGCTATGTTTCCAAGCCAGTTCTTATAAGACCAACTTTAAAGGAAACCCCATATGAACTCTTCAAAAGTAAAAAACCAAATATTTCTTACTTGCACGTGTTTGGCAGTAAATGCTTTGTACTTAATAATGGTAAGGATAACTTAGGTACGTTTGATGCAAAAGCTAATGAAGGAATCTTCCTAGGCTATTCTCTTACAAGCAAAGCTTTTAGAATTTTCAATAGGAGAACATTAGCCATGGAAGAATCCATTCATGTAACTTTTGAGGAGACTAATCCATCTATGGAAGAAAAGTCCATTATAGATGATGATGATGACTTACCTAGTTCTTCCTTATAAATTCTATTTATGAAGCAACAACCAACATAGAGAAATTGAAAATAAATGAAACTTTACCTTCACAAGAAGAGAATGTTCATTATAATTTACCTATAGAATGGAGAACCCATCGATATCATCCTATTGACAACATCATTGGTGACATAAGTAAGGGAGTTACCACTCACCTAAATTTGAATGATGCTTGTCTAAACATGGCCTTTGTTTCTCAAGTTGAACCAACCAAGATTGATGATGCAATCGAGTATGAGCATTGGATACTTGCTATCCAAGAAGAACTTAACTAGTTTGAGAGAAACGAAGTTTGGGAACTTGTTCCTAGACCTAAATAGAGGCATGTTATAGGAACACATTGGTTCTTTCAAAATAAATTAGATGAAAATGGTATTATCTTAAGAAATAAAGTAAGACCAGTAGCCCAAGGATACAATCAGGAACAAGGTATATAATTTGATGAAACCTTTGCTCCGATTGCTAGACTTGAAGCCATTAGACCATTGCTAGCATATGCATGATCTTTCGAGTTTCAGTTATATCAAATGGACGTAAAGAGTGCCTTTCTGAATGCTTATATTCAAGAAGAGCTATATGTCGAACAATCTTCAGGGTTCAGAAATTACAATCATCCCTCTCATGTATATAAACTTATGAAAGCTCTCTATTGCTTAAAGCAAGCTCCACATTCTTGGTATGATCGTCTCACAAGCTTTTACTTCATAAATGCTTTACTATAGGAAAGGTCGATACTATACTGTATATTAAGAAAATAGATCATCAGACACTACACGTTCAAATATATGTTGATGATTTTATTTTCAGTTCTACTAATGATCTCATGTGTAGTGATTTTGGTAAAATGATGCAAGGGGAGTTTGAGTTGTCCATGAAGAGAAAGTTGAATTACTTTCTTATACTAAAAATCAAACAACTCAAGGATGAAATTTTTGTCAGTCAATGTCAATATTAAAGGGATATGCTAAAACGTTTTAAGATGGATGACTGCAAACCAATTGCTACTCCTATTAGTTTTGGAACATACATAGATATTGATGAAGCTGGAAAATATGTTGATATTTCCAAGTATCGAGGTATGATCAGTTCCCTACTTTATCTTACCACAAGTAGACCTAATATAATGTTTAGTGTCTGTCTTTGTACACGTTATCAGTCAAAACCCAAAGAGTCATATCTTACTGTCGTTAAAAGAATAATGAAGTATCTTAAAGGTACACATGATGTGGGACTATGTTATCCAAAAGGAAGTCTCTGTAACTTGATGGGATACTCGAATTCAGATTTTTTTGGATACAAAACTGAGAGGATGTCCAAAATAAAGATGTACTCTTGGAAGTTGTTGATACACATAATCAATTAGCAGTCAACTTCACCAAACCATTGGCTAAATATGTTTTTTATAAAATTAGACGAGAATTAGGCATACTTGATGAAGCTTACTTGTCCTAAACATGTTTATATATTTATATGTTTGCTTCATTATGTCTATCTCATGCCTACTTGTGCTTGTACTAGATTAAAAATGTTTAAATTTCACAATTTTGGGGTATATAATCGATTATTGCTCATGAGTAATCAATTACCAAGAATCAGGTAGCCTAAATATTTCAAAATTGAAGACTATAATTGATTACCACTATGAGTAACTGGTTAATTTTGAAACATATGAGATACGTAATCAATCACTCACCTGGATTAATCGATTACACTACATCGTATTTAAGGAATCTATCCATTTTGCAAACCTCTTCAACCATGGTACCCCCCTCACTAACTCGAAAAACTGCCATATTCAACCATTTGAGTGATTTTTTAGTATATTCATATCACATTTTCATTTCCAAACACATTGCAACTTTCACTTTCTTGTTTGGTGGTCTAAATAAAAAAAACCCAAATCTCAAAACCTAGTTTTTCAAAACCTTCATTTTCATGGCTTCAACTTCCAAAACTAAGAAGCAACAAACTAATCTGACTCCAAGAAGGCAACCAACTTCTTATGAGGCTAATCCATTTGACTTGGCTCAACTTCTTGCTAATGAGGAACAACACATAGTATTCATGGAGCATTTTCTGCATAGACCCATTTTCGCTCCTAAGTTTGGTAAGTTACACTCTTTTGAGTCCGATGATTTCATTTTCCCCACCCTTTTTAAGCAAAAAAACTTGTTTACTTTCTGTGAAATGCACTATGCCTACTACTCGGAACATGTGAGGGATTTTACTACAACTTGACATTTAAGAAGAATAAAATCTTATCCTATGTCAAAGGCCAAGAACTTTCCTTAGACTTTCAAACATTGAGTTCAATTTGCAGTGACATACCATTCATAGGGACCATGGTAGAATATGGCCGTTAGTGTGGTTGATAAGGGTATAACAAACTTGATTTCTACTACTCTATGTGGTGATATTCTAAGACGGAAATTGAATTGCCTAAGTAAAGGGCCATTGCTCATACTATAAAAACATAAGTATTCTTTCTATTGGTAATCTTAACCTAGAGGACTGTTTGCTTCATTAATTTCATAGTTACATCATAATTCCAAAATTTAAAATCATTCCCAACTTAGCGATATGGAATTACAACTAATGTATGCTATAAAGCATAATGTCTCGATTTATTGGACTTTGGTGGTAATGAAACAAATGTGGGCCTTTAGATGTGATTTTGGTACCTTACCTTATGATGTCGTCATAACTGCCATTCTTGAGCATTTGGTGTAACTCTTGTTGGGGAGTCTAAGATTATACTTGATGCTCGGAATAATAAGATCGATGTGGATGTAATTCAGAAAATGGGATTCTTTCGAGATATCACCGACATGATCTACAAGCATCGTGTTGATCATGACACTACTCAATCTGAAAATCCCTCTACTAACCCTCCTACACAACAACCGTCTTCATTCCATGCTGAGTCATCATCATCTGCTTCCATGCTGAGTCATCATCATCTGCTTCCACGCCTTCTAGTTAGATGGTTATGGATGAGTTGCTCTCACTTTGAGGCTACATCATAACAAGGATGGATGCTCTTGATGTTGCAAATCAACAAGTTCATGCAGAACTTCATCAATTGTCGAATCGATTATACTATATGGACTTGGATGTTGATCCATAATCGAAGAGTAGTTTATCTAGGATTTGCTTAGTTTTTATGTTTTTGTTATTGTTGTTGCTAATGAACTTGTTGTATGTTATTTGTTTTGTTATGTAATTGGCTTTAACTTTTAATTTTTGTCATGTATGAACTGATTATGCTTTACTACTTGTTAATGCTATGAAATTTCAGATATTTCATCATCATATAGCATTTGATATTATTAAAGTTCATATTGTTTATACTGAATTTAGACCTTGGCTTTAAATTAAGTCAAAATATATTTTGTTACCTTTTGGTATATCTCTATGTATATTGTGTTGGAAACTTAGCTTTTCCTTCTTTTGGATGAAGTCAAAAGAGGGACAAAAAGTTGGAGTTTGTATATTTTCTATCAAAACCATTTTAGGCACAAACTTCAACACAAAGGAGGAGAATATAAGATAGGAAAGCATACAAGTAAATCAGGTCAAAATCTATGCAGTATGTTGATCTTAGAAAAACTACAATTTCAAAAGGTGTTGGTTTGTCATCATAAAAAAAGGGGAGATTGAGAAGAAGATCTTGCTCCTGACCTTGGCACAATTTTGATGAAGACACCAAGAACATAAAAATAAGGAAAAAGGAAGAAGATGTCGAATACAAAAGAAGATCAAGATTCAAATATAGTCTAAGACTTTAATAAGTAGTTATATCTGTTACATTCTAGTATGTTTAGTAAACAATGCTCAAATGACATATAAAACTATTTTGAAATAAAACTTGTTAGTTGACCTGAGTAACAAGTTACTAGACCAAGGTAACATTTTACTTGGATTGTTTAACAGTGAGTAACAGGTTACTGGGATTATGTAACAGGTTACCTAACTGAGTAAACAGTTACCGATTAAATTTAGCATAGTGTAACTGATTACTGCAAAGCAGAAATCGATTATTTCTCAGACAAAAAGTTTCGGTAATCGATTACATCATGATGTAACAGATTACACAAAGGTTTTACAACCAGAGTTTCAAATCCAAATTGAAAAGTTTTCATCTAAACTCAATGGGTTTCATTCCAATCGTGTCACAACTTTATAGAATGGTATATTGACTTATTGGAAGCCTATTTAAAGGCATTGAAACATCCATTTCAACACATCTTGCATTTACGAATTTTACATACAACTTCATATATAATTTTGTGCACTTTTCATGCAACTTTTGTTCTAAACTTTCAGACTTTGTTTGAAGTTGCTTCAAGTGCAAGTTCTAAAGCTTTTCAAACTTAAATACTTTTAAGAGCATTTTATACTAAGTGTATAGAGAGTAAGAGGATTGCAAGTTATAGAAGTTTTATATCTTGTAAAGGAAATCCTACCCTATAATTTATTCGTCAAATCTTGTTTTAAAAGTTGTCATCATAAGGGTGAGATGAGAAAGGTTATTTATCAAGGGTGTGAGGTATTTGCCAGTATGTAAGGTATAAGGAATCTCGAGGAGAGAAATTGTAATTAAAACTCAAGTTATCTAGTGAAGAAATCTCTTATGTTATAAGAGTATGGGATATTTCATTCAATGGACAAGAAGGTGAACCAATATAAATATATGTATTCTTTATATCTTCATTCTATTCTTTCTATTTCATTTAGGACTTTTTCTGGTAATCTTTCAGCAACATTTCCTCTGCAACGCATTCTGATATTATAGTAAAAAATGACCTTTACTCCCTTCAACTAATTCACCCCACTCTTAGTTTCCATCTAATACTTACAAACATAAGAGGAGAAGACAAGAGAAGACATGACTAGACTGGACATGGCAGGACATGATAGGCTAGTATACGATAGGATATGATAGGATATGATGGGATTGAATAGGAT
The DNA here is from genome assembly GCF_001865875.1 of Lupinus angustifolius. Taxonomy (NCBI): domain Eukaryota; kingdom Viridiplantae; phylum Streptophyta; class Magnoliopsida; order Fabales; family Fabaceae; genus Lupinus; species Lupinus angustifolius. Next base: position 30,105 of record NW_017727884.1, read on the forward strand.
AGGATGGAATAGGACAGGATTGGATTGGATAGGATAGGATATGATAGTATAGGATAAGATAGCAAAGGATATGATAGAATATGATATGATAGGACCTGACTAGATAGGATAGGAAATGAGAAGACAAGAAACAACATGACTAGACAACATAAGAAAGGATATGATAGGATGATAAAAGATAGGATTGGATTGGATAGGATAACATAGGATAACATAGGATATGATAGGATATGGTATGATTGGATATGATAGTATAAGATATGATAGGATAGGATAGCATAGGATAGGATAGCTAATGTAAACCAAGGGGGGCAACCTATGATTTGTGTAGGACAATCATACAAGTAGTAGAGTCACTTTGAGTCCATATTCTTGGAAGGAAATTATAAAAGTTTTTAATTATTATTTTCATTAAATAGAGATTTTATTCTCATGGGTAGTCTTAGGATTTATTTTAGTCTTTTGAGTATTTTAAATTATTGTTAGGTATTTTATTTAAATCATGTAATATGAGGGTTGGAAATGTTGTTTTATGTATTTCCTTATAACATGGTCCTTTAGTGGCCAACGAATCAAGTACTAGGAGGCACGTGGAGACATCATAGTAATAGAGAAAAGGGATATCAATGCTAGCCAAATCTAATTGGCATGGAGGAAGGGCAAGTAAAGCAAGTTTCTATCATCCAATCAGCCTAGAAATAAATGAAGGATTTGAAAGCAAATGGATGATCATTTCAAATCCTTACATTACTGGGATCAAGAGGCTTTAAGAGAATGAATGCTCATAGATACATTCCTTATTGGTTTGATGTGTGAATTAAAATAAGAGACAATCTCAAAACCTTGCCTTATGGAATAAATTCAGATTGAAAGAGAATTAAAGGAATGAATACCTTCCGCATTTGAATAAAACATGTGTTGGGCGTGTAATTCAAGGCATTCAAGATAAGGTTCATTCAAGAAAGGCAAGTCATCAAGGCTCATCCAAGTAGGCGTGTGAATCTCCACCATTTCAAATTCGATTTGAAAAGATACAATGTAACATGGTCCATTAGTGGCCAAGGAATCAAGTACTAGGAGGCACGTGGAGACATCATACTAATTGAGCAAAGAGATATCAATGCTAAGCCAAATCTAATTGGCGTGGAAGAGAGGCAAGTAAGGCAAGTTTCTATCATCCAATCAACCTAGAAATAAATGAAGGATTTGAAAGCAAATGGATGATCATTTCACATCCTTACCTTATTAGGATCAAGAGGCTTTAAGATAATAAATGCTCATAGATACATTCCTTATTGGATTGGCGTGTGAATTAAAATAAGAGACAATCTCAATACCTTGCCTAATGGAATCAATTCAACTTGGAAGAGAATTAAAGGAAAGGAAACCTTCCTTATTTGAATAAAACATGTGTTGGGCGTGTAATTAAAGACAAGGCTCATTTAAGAAAGGCAAGTCATCAAGGCTCATCCAAGTAGGCGTGTGAATCTCCACCATTTCAAATTAGATTTGTGAAGATACAATGTCATCCTTTCATTCAAGTAATCCCACGGCCAAGGCATAGAAAATCAAGAGTTCGTTCACCAATTAAAGACTTTCCTTATTCAAGATCTTTGAGGAATCCGTCCACATTCAAACTCAACCAAGCAAGGAACAAATCAGCCATTAAACTCCCACTAAAGACCATTTAATTACATGTTTAAGTAGGATTTTAAATTTCCAATTAGGACTTAGCCAATTTCAGAAAAAAAAAATTATGTATGGTTTTGATCATGAATGAAACAAGTTGAATTTTGTTTGGATTAACTCCTCTTTAGTTAAGCTTTGCTCGTAATTTAGAACTTATGAAGATTAGTTCTTGTGGCGTTCAGAGGCTTATCACCATTGGTGTAGCGCCTTAACCTTGTTCTTATCCAGGATCCTTCCTTGAGGCGAACCTCCTTGGCTTAACAAGCTACTTTGCCTGTGGCACCTTCCCCCTTCATTCTTATCCATTTTCATTTATTCGACACAAACACATAAAAATTTAAATACAAAAAATATACACCACTTCAACCCAAACACGAAATCCATACACATTTCACATATAATCATAAACAAAACATAGATATTTATACAAAAAATTGTTACTCTGCGAGTCAAATTAAGTTTCAGGAAAGAACGACTGGCCAAAACGCAAACCATCCCTTGGAGGTTCGCATCAATAGCATAGGATAGGATAGGATAGGATAGGATAGGATAGGATAGGATAGGATAGGATAGGATAGGATAGGATATGATAGGATATGATAGGATAGGATAGGATAGGAGAGGATAGGACAGGATACGACATGATAGGACATGATAGGAGAGGATAGGACAGGATAGGATAGGATAGGATAGTATAGGACAGGACGGGACAGGATAGGAAAGGACGGGACAGGACAAGACAGGACACGACAGGACAGGACAGGACAGGACAGGACATGACAGGACATGATAGGACAGGATAGGATAGGATAGGACAGGATAGGATTGGATAGGATAGGATAGGATAGGATAGGATACAATGGGAAAGGAAATGATAGGAAAG
>NW_017727884.1:32776-42853 GCF_001865875.1 Lupinus angustifolius
CACGACAAGAGAGGACAGGACACGACATGAGAGGAGAGGAGAGGACAGGAGCTAGGCTAGGCTGGGATAGGATAGAATGATAGGATAGGATAGGACAGGACAGGACAGGACAGGACAGGACAGGACAGGACAGGACAGGACAGGATAAGACATGAGAGGACAGGACAGGACAGGACAAGAGGACAGGACAGGACAGGATAGGATAGGATACTGTAGGATAGGATATGATACAATATGATATGATCAGATAGGATAAGACATGATAAGATAGGGCATGATAAGATAGAATATCATAGGATGGGATATGATAGGAGAGGATAGAATAGGATATGATAGGATAGGGTATGATAGGATGAGATTGGAGAAAATAAGATAGGATAGGATATGATGGTATAGAATAGAATATGATAGGATATGATACGATACGACAGATTAGGATTGGTTTGGATTGGATAGGGTAGGATAGGATTGGATAGGATAGGATAGTGTAGTACAGGGTCGGATTGGATATGTTAGAGGATAGGACATGACAGGATAGTACAGGTTAAGATAGGATATGATAGGATACACAAAATCTTTGCATTTAATCGATTATCGAAGGTAGATAATCGATTAAACTGGAAAAAAAAACAACATATGAACCAGGTTTATATGAGACATCCAACATGTAAATATTCAATCAGGAAGGATTAACAGTTCCGATATAGTCAGGTTAAGGATGTATTAATCAAGCACATATGGCATACACGCAAGATATGGTCAAGATACTCATAAAACCAAAATTCATAAACAATTCGACATAATTAACAATTGTCCAACAAAGCATGATATTTGCAAAATTTAAGAAACAAGTACCGAAATAGAGTTTAACAGTATATTACAAGCCAAAATATCACAATGCTAAAAATAACATCAAGAAAAGGATCAATTTTACGAGTTGACAGAGAAAAGGTAGGAATTGAGATTTTAGGGTTTGAAAAAAACTTTCCGAAATACACGTTGAATCTGTTATATTTTACTGTCGTTAATCAATTAAGGCTTATGTTAATCAATTAAGACCTGTTAAAATCTTGTGAAACTGAGCCCAGTTAATCGATTAAAGGAATACTTAATCAATTGAAGATAGAGATTTTTAAAGTTTAAGCTACTAGAAGTCATTTTGATCAATTATCATACAAGGTAATTCTTTAACATCGATAAAATTGCAGATTTGAATATGTTTTTGAGATTGACATGGGTATGCTAAGACTCTTTAACCTAGGAACCTATTCTATACAGAGTTACGCACTTCTAACACTTTAACATGTAAACATGAATGCAATTTATCAAGCACAAAAGGTCAACATGCATTTACATATAGCATATAGATATGCACATTTATCATACAAGATGCACAAAACACCATTAAACATACTAGTTAAGATATTCTTCATCAAGAATTCCAAGTTTTCTCCTAAGAACAAAGAATGATTCCTGTGGAAGGGGCTTGGTGAAGATATCAGCTATTTATTTAGTGGTCTCAACAAATTCAAGTACACAATCACCTTTTTGTACATGATCACGCAAAAAGTGATGCCCTATCTCTATAAGCGTAGTTCTAGAATGCAAGATGATATTCTTGGATAGGTTTATGGCGCTTGTATTGTCTTATTTAATCGATATCTTTTCCAAAGAGAGACCAGAATCCATAAGTTGCTGCTTCATCCAAAGGATTTGAGCGCTACACAAGCGCAATGTATTCCGCTTCGGCGGTGGATAAAGAAACACATGCATGCTTCTTGCTATGCCATGACACTAAGGAGCTGCCTAATAGGTGGCAAGTTCTGCTAGTGTTTTTCCGATCTAGTTTACACCCAATAAAGTCAGAATCGGAATAACCTACCAAGGATAGTGAGACATCCCTAGGATACCATAGTCCCATATTAAGTATTCCCTTTAAATATCTCATGATACGTTTAACAAAAGTAAAGTGTGATTCCTTAGGCATACATTGATATCTAGCACACATGCAAACACTAAACATAATATCAGGGCGACTCTCAGATAAATATAATAATGATCCCATCATCCACGATATTTAGTTACCTTTGCCGCTTTCCCTTTATCATCATTGTCTAAATAGCATGAGGATGACATAGGAGTGGATGCTTCTTTGCATTTTTTCATCTTGAATTTGCATAGCAATTCTTTGTAGTATTTTGATTGGTGCTCTTAACATCCATTTGGAACAACTTAAAATTCATAATTGATGCAAATTCCAATAGCATCCTTATGGCCTCTAACCTCGCAACAGGGGCGTAGGTTTCATCGTAATTGGTACCTTCCTCTTGGTTGTATCCCTTGGCCACAAGGCCTTCTTTGTTTTATATTATTAAGCCAGATTCATCAAGTTTATTTCTAAAGACCCATTTAGTGCCAATTATTGGATGGTCTTTTGGTTTGGGGACCAAGTCCCACACATTATTACGCTCAAACTGGTTTAGCTCTTCTTGCATAGCTATACCCCCGTGTACATCCTCAATGGCCTCATTTATGGTCTTAGGCTCTATTTGTGATATGAAAGCAACAACATTACAAAATTTATGCGAAGAGCTACGAGTTACCACCACCGTAGAGATATCACCTAATACTTTATCGAGTGGGTGGTCTTTCAGGTTTAGTGGGTACTCCAGTTAGGCTTTCTTGAAAGAAATGAATCAACAACTTGTCATCCCTGATATAGGGAGTCATCTTCCTAGCATACATAGTTAGGTGGTCTTTAGGACAAGAAGTTCCTTGATATTTTTCAAATGCTTGCACTTTGAACTTCGTTGGCACGACCAAACTCGAGATTAAACATATGTCGATGACGTCCTTCAAACCATATAAATTGCCTTCCTCCATGGCTCTGATTCTTTTCTCTATGTCATTTATTTCCTCTCGATCATGACGAGTGGTAGAGTGATTGGGGTTGTCTCGGTCAACTAGCTTCTGGGGATGATGTATCAATTTGGGCCACTGATTTATTTCCTCTTTTTGGATCGCTTTAGTTAGGTCTAACTATACCACCATTAAAAATCAATTTTTAACCCATGTGCACCTTTGACATTGGATCATGAAATGCATGTTACACGTTTGGATATGAAGTGTATGAATGAGTGGGATAATGGTGCATGAATATTGTATGCATGTTGTTTTTTTTTTTGGATGGGTGAATGCATATGATGTTGGATGAATGAATGTTTTGAAATAATGTATGGTGTATGCAATTTATGGTGTAATGATGTATGGAATGTAATGTTTTAATGATTATTTTTTGTTTAATTTTTGTAAAATAAGTATATGAATGTATGAATTGGTGAATGAATGATGTATTTTTTATTTTATTTTTACATGAATGAATGATGAATGTATGAGCGTATGAATGATGATTTTTTATAAATGTTTGGATTATGCTATTTTATGAATGTTTGAATGATAATTTTTTATGAATGTTTAGATAATATATATTTCAGATATATGTTTGAATGATTAACTTTTATAAATATATACATGATTTTATGCATGGGTGCATGAACATGAGTTAGACGATTAAACTCCAAACTCATTAAGATGCTAGAAAAGTTATCCCTAAGGCATTGAGCCTATCTAAGGGAAACGTGAAGTATCTCTAAGGCATTTAGCCTATTGAAGGGAATGAAAATTATCCCTAGGGTGTTGAGCCCATCGAAGGGAATAAAGAGTATCCTTAGGGCATTGAGCCCATCAAAGGGAATGAAGAGTATCCCTAGGGCATTAAGCCCATAGAAGGGAATGAAAATTATCCATAGGGATTCAGGCCCATTTAAGGGAATGCTATGATTAAGCCATCATTGTTGCACAAGGACATCAAAGTGCAATGACATCCTCATAACACTCAGGAATGAACACATTTTTAGGACCATAAGTTCCAATTTATAATGATAACAAATAGAATTTAAGTTATGCTTCTTGTGTCTTCAATAAGGTACCCTTATAAGCTTTTAGCAATTCTAAAAGTCACAACCCTATGGTGGGGTACTAGGTCATATTTAAAGTGGACTCAATGAAGGCTCTAGACTTCTAGGTCACCAAATTGCTTCCAATCTCAAAAGAAAGGAGTCCTAATATCATAGGTGAGAAACAATCGGAGTCAAGCCCCTCGAGCGCCTAACTCACAATACCAAGAACAATCTGGGTGGTCCATTATATAATACTAAAAGACAAGTCTAACACCGGTAAAGCCAATGTTCCTCTTACTCAATCTTAATCTCTAACAACCTAGGTATAGGTCATATGTATGTGTAACTCAACTATTCTGTGAGTGTGTGAGGAAGTTAAATTTTTTTAAAAGTAAACCCCAACCCCATAGCTACCTAAACATGGTGAGTATATTCAAATAATTAATTGACTTAAAAATAAAAATAAATGAATAAATGGATAAATAAATAAATAATGAACACGCACGAAAAAAATGTTTGTGTCAAAAAAAGTAAAAAGAAAAAAAGGTATTTAAAAAATGAGCAAAAAGTTGCACTCGATCTGACTCTCTTAAAAAAGTTACCAACAAAGTCGTCAGTTGTCACGCCCCGATTTTCGATTACGCGACCTCTGTGAGTCACTACTACATTTTATGGTAAAAAATGTATGACAAATATTTTAAGCCCAATCACATTGGGCTTTTGGATTTTTATATCCAGGTTCGGGAGTCGATTACGGATCGAGGCATGTATTAGCACGTCGTCCGCCCGTAATTAAACGATACCATTGCCAATTGTATGATTTAAATAGCCTTAGTTTGTTAAAATTTAAATTGTTTAAAACAAATATTTATTTTTTATTTTTATATTTGACAAGATTAAATTTTGCTCATACGTATCCCTACATGTTTTAGGAAATCAAGATTACATAGTTCTAAATTTTAAAATAGTTTGTTGGTAAAATAATTAACTAATTAAAAAGGGTGAAGCAACAAAAACTAATGTCGCACCGCATCCCATTTTAAAAAGGTTTGAAAATAATTATAATAGATTTTTTTGTTTTTATTATAAATGTAGGAATTAATCGAGTGAAAAGAAATGTTGTAACGCGATCGTTCAAGGATAATATGAGTAGTTCAAAAGCTTTGCAGAAGCCACATGTCAGTTCGTGGTTGGATACGTCCGAAGGTGCACATCGATTATGATGCACCATCACACACAAACGAGTCTACGCGAGCACTATAGACACGATGAGCTGTCTGGTACTGATTGGGCCAAGAGGTGGGTTCACGGCGCCTAATTTGCACCTGGCTACATAGGAACACACAATCTGAATGGGAGTCTCGTTCCTGTGTATAGGCGCCTACGCGGAGGATTTTACACCGCCTGGCTTGTCATGGTCTAATTGGCCCTCTCTGAAAGTCAAAGTTGACTTCACCCTTTGTGCACTAACGTGATTGGCTACAGTGGAGGTTTCACGGTGCCAACAATGGAACCAGTGGCACTGGATCTTTCACTCTCCTTCACTTTTCACGTTTCTCTCTTTTCTACTTTTAGATTTTTTTTGTAGAAATTTGTTTTCTCTCTTTTTTGGAAGCCCTAATCCATCCTAAAACTCTCCTATTTATAACAAAACATAACTTAAATAAATCCCTAAAAAAACTAAAACTGATTTGTTTTGATAAACCACCCAATTTTTCTTTATATTTCATTAAAATACATTTTAAATTGGTTTATCTACTTAAAATATTTATATATTCGAATTAAATCTTAAAAATAATAAAAATATATTTGAACAAGTTCTAATTATTTAAAATTGCATTTTCAAAAAAATTAAATAAAAGTCATTTTATTATAATTTTGATTTTAAATTGGGTATTTAGAATATCCCATGTATTTTTTTACCTATTTTTTCTATAAATTTGAAATTAAATATAAAAAGTAATAAAAAATATTTTTAATGATTTTTTATTTATTTTATATTATAAACTCAAAAAATTAAAAATAATTTTATCCTTTTTTTTGGAAATGAGTATACGTTTTTAGCATCCTATTCTAATTTAATTCTTTTTTCTTGTTTTTTTTAATTATTTATTATTAAAATAATATAGGTTTAAAGAAACCTATTTAAAACTAATTAATTTGAAATTGTATTTATTATTATTATTTATTTGAAATTTCGATAGGGTATTTGGAATATCACATTCTAATCATTTAAATTCAAAACACGTCTTGAAAATTAATAAAAATTCATAAGTTTTTTAAAGTAATTATTTTAATAAAGATTTTGGGCTTTTTATTGGATGGACAAAATTGGGTATTCATAGTTGCCATTCTTTATTAGTTGTTTATTTGATACTAAGCAAACCGAGGTTTTAGGGATACCATGATAAGTAATTATTAAAGAATTGAATGCTAATTTTGTTGAGGCTCAGAAGAAGCCTAACTAACTAAATCTTAGTGTTCGAAAATTTCAATTTTTCTTTTAAGAGTTGAGCTATGTTCAAGATGGTCTGAGTTCACTCTTGAGAAGTATGATAAAGATGGATGTAAACCAAAGATGCATGTCGGTGTACTTCCGAAATTTGGGATGACAGGGGTGAGTACAAAGACACAGGTCAGTGTACTGTCAGAATTTGGAGTGAAACAGGTGAAATCAAACACGCAGGTCGGTATGTTGCTAGAATTTGGCGACACTCGGTTAAAGACCAAGAACGCAGGTCGGTGTACTTCCAAAACTTTGAGTGAAAAGAGTGAAACCAAAGACGTAGATCGGTGTACTACTAGAATTTGCATGACACTAGGAAAAAGACCAAGAATGCAGGTCGATATACTACCCGAACTTGAGGTGAAAAGGGAGAAACCAAAGACGCATGTCGGTGTGCTGCTAGAATTTGGAGTGAAAAGGGTGAAAGGACCAATTTGGACTACTACTCGAATGATAAAGATAATTAAAACACGAAATTTATTTATCAATGCTAAGATAAGCACTTGTTGTTTTCTTCTTAAAAAATTTTGCAAAATAGTTTCTGAGCATGGTGTATCAATCCCACGTTTTAAAAATATATTATGTACTGGTTACGCGAAAATATTTTCATACATTCATGATCAATATATTATGTACTGAAAAAATAGGAGAATATATACCTATTAATCTTATGAGGAAGCAAATCTTATGAGGAATATATACCCAACAATATAGTATGTATGTGTAACTCAAGTGTATGTGAGTGTGAGGAAGCAAATCTTCTGAGGAATATATACCCAACAATATATACCTATTTTATGGGTCGGACAAAAGTTTAGATCTCACGTAAACTCTTTAAGTTGAAAAAAAAAGTGCTTATCTTTGCAAATTATTTACCGCGGATGAATTCTCGAAATCGTGTTATCAATGTTACTCAAACCGATAAACGAGATCTAGAGGCGAAGTTTGGACAGTTGCAAGTAGCCCTCCATGAAAGCCAACAAAATGAACGAGGCATGGGCACGGTTAAAAGAGTATCAGTTTTCACTTGATGAAACAAGGAAGAAGGGAGTATCCTAGAAGATACACACAAAAATTCACCATGAATCCCTAATAGCTGCAAGTCATAGAGAGGATCATCTTTTGAGGCAGCTCTGGGACCTCTAGAGGGCATATAATGAAGTGATAGCCGAACAAGAGGCATGGTCAAAAAATTGGGAAAGAGTACTTCAGGAAAACAAGAGAGAAAAAGATAAATGGGAAAATAGATGCAGAAATATGGTTCATGGCCTTGGGGACTGTGCTAATGATTTGCTGAGGACATTCTTCGATACCGAGAGGGAACTAGAGATATATCCAGAGATGGAGCTGCTCCCATCTATGAGAGCATTCTATGAGTCTTGCAATGAAGTGGCTAAAGACTTGAGAAGATGGAGGGTTTTAGCAAATATGGAATTTTGATTACAAGATGTACAGAAATAAAGTCTTGTAATATTTTTTAATTTTTCCATGAATAAAATAATATCTTATTGCTACCAAGCTTCTTATTCATTGTCATGCAAATATTTAAAGGTTGTTTTTCTTGCAATGAACCACACACAAAACAAATAAAGAAAGAAAAAAGAAACAAAGAATCATATTGAGAGAGATAGTAACAACTTGTATTTAGATGTGATCTAGGTCCGAAACTTTGTGTGTTCTCTTAGATTGCCATCAACTGCATAAGGCCTTGTAGAGTACAATCTCAAGTTACCAAGTGTAGGGAAAGATGTTTAATGTTAGTAACCCACATTAAAAAAACCAATATAGATGTAACCATAACCCAAAACTTAAAGTTGTAATCAACGCAGGAAGAGCTAGCGAAGCACGCCTCATGGTCACCAAATATGGTTGAAGCTATTCGGTCGTTACTTAGATATGCTTGCTCTTTAAATTTTTAGTTATGTCAAATGTATGTAAAGAGTGCATTGCTTAATGGTTATATGCAAAAAGAAGTGTTTGTAGAACAACCTCTAGGTTTTGAAGACTACAAACATCCTTGTCGTGCTTGGTACGACAGTCTAACAAACTTTCTACTTGAAAAAAATTTACCAAAGGAAAGGTCGGCATTACACTTTTTATTAAGAAAATAAATCGTCATACTCTTCTTGCTCAAATATATGTAGATGATATTATTTTTGGTTCTACTAATGAGATTTTGTGTCGTGATTTTGGCAAAATGATGCAAGGGGAGTTTGAGATGTCTATCATGGGAAAGTTAAATTACTTCCTTTGATGGAAAATCAAACAACTCAAGGATGGTATTTTTGTAAGTCAATCCAAATATTATAGAGATTTTCTGAAAATATTTGAAATGGATGATTGTAAGCCAATAGCCACTCCTATGGGTTCTGGTACATACATCGATGCAAATGAAGTTGGAAAATGCATTGAGATATCAAAGTCTTGAGGTATCATTGGTTCCCCACTTTATTTAACTTCTAGTGGACCTGATATAATGTTTAGTGTTTGTTTGTGTGCACGTTATCAATCAAAACCAAAAGAATCACATTTAGTTCCTGTCAAAAGAATCATAAAATATTTAAAAGGCACAACTGAAGTTGGATTATGGTATCCAAAATGAAGTATATGTGATTTGGTTGGATATTCATATTCAGATTTTACTGGATGCAAAACTGAGAGAAAAAGTACAAGTGGTACTTGTCATATATTAGGAAATGCACTAGTCTCATGGTCATGCAAGAAACAAGTTTGTGTTGTCCTAAGTATTGCTGAAGCAGAATACATAGCGGCAGGTAGTTGTTGTGTCCAAATGTTGTGAATTAAATGTGAAAATATTGTTAGGTATCAGTGGCTAAAATACACCTAGAAGGGGGGTTGAATAGGTGTAGCGGTCAAAGTATCCGCTTTTCGCAAACAACATGCAATGCTGAAAAACCCTCAGTTTAATCGATTAACACAGAAAGAATAATTGATTAACCCAAGCAATTTAATCGATTAAAACAGCTCAGATAGCACAAACAAATTCAATTTCTTGTATGACAAGCAACTGAGATCGAAGCAAATATACAGAGCTAACAAATATATCAGAGTTACAACAGTATAGTATAGAAATAGATTATTTCAATTAATACAACTATACAAAGTAATCGATTAAATCAATAAAGAGAGTAGGGAAAGAAAAGCGTGCAACAAGGTTTTTATCCTGGTTCGTTTGCGGGTCCACTTGCAAACTACATCCAGGCCTCCCGGCTGATCTGGGAGATTTTTCTTCACTATAATCGAAATAACGTTTTACAAACAATTCTTTCAATTACAACACTTAGACACTTTCTTGAAAACTAAAGAACCTTATCCCTTGGTTTGACTCACTTCCTACCGCCCAAGAAAACCTTTCTTGCGGTGTAGCCCCAGCCAAGAACCTATTCTTTCTATCAAGATCTCTAAGCTAATGAAGACGCAACTCAATCTCGTTGGTGGTAAGACACCTAGAGATTCCAAAAATTACAACACTTTTACAACAAGAATATAGAGTAATCTAAAGCACTTACAATGCTCAAATTAAAACAATTAAGACCTTACTCTACAACCCTAACACATGTCTCATATAAAATGATAATGCATGAGTTCAAA
>NW_017727884.1:42953-45093 GCF_001865875.1 Lupinus angustifolius
AATTTCATGTAGATGCAGCAATTAACACGAAAATATGCTCTAACTCTCTTAAAATCTAACATGCAAGAATGAGCTTGAGTTCTGAAAACGCAATTTATAAAGAAACCATTCTGCAGCCCAGTTAATCGTATTAAATCCTTGGTTAATCGATTAACGAGATACAAAATTGTAACTGATTCGGTTTTCCAAGTTTTCTGTTCCAACTACTTCTCAAAAACTTATGTTAATCGATTAAAACTTACCTTAATCAATTAACTGCATATTTCTATGTATATGTTTAAATTACAATACTCAAATACGTTATGCACTTAACTTATACATGTTCAACACTAAGTTTATGCCTAAGATGCACAGATAACATGTATATATATTATGCATGAACATATTATGAATGTCATATCTCAAAATAAAATGATTTAATGAATTATATATATGAGACATGAATTGAGTTTACCTAAGCCTTAGACTCAACCTAAACTAATTACTAGTCTAAGTCTAATACCAATCTTGAGGCTTAAGCACGTTGATTTGTTGATGATCTTCAAGCTCTTATGAAACACAAGTTGTCGTCATCAAAACACATAGTGGGCAAGCTTTCCAAAGTACTCTTCTTGACATGCGTACTTTCATTGGGTACCTAAACAAGCCAAGTAAATTGTGTTGAAGGTATGCCTTCGGACACAGGGACAACACTCGTATTTGGATAGTGGATGTTCGAGGCATATGATGAGTGATCGATCAGAGTTCCTGGATCATTCAATCAAAGGTAAAGGTTATGTCACTTATGGAGACAACAGATGATGAAGGATACTAGGTGTTGGAAGAATTGGCAATGCTTCATAAGCCATTATTGAGAACGTGTTGTATGTTGAAGGGCTAGAAACCAAATAAGCTATTTTGACATAATTAAAAACAAAATACGCAAAATTAAAAAAAATATAACATAGAGAGTAAAAATGTCCAGCAACCAAACAAACCATAAAATGTCAAACCAAGCCAGAAAAATCACAAATAAGTCTAGAAACAGTAACAACAACTGAATCCATAAAGTGCAATCATAGAAGAAATAAACCTAAGGGTAGGATATCCTAGGTCTAAAGTCTTCTAAGCTACGGTTGAGGTGGGGGAAGATCAATCTCATCATCAGGAATAGCAACATTCTGGTCACCCCTGATCAGCATAGACAACTTCTGAAATTCAGAACATAACAGTGCATTTTGAGCTTCAACTGTAGAGTGAATGAATGCATTCTGAGCTTCGACTGTTGATTGAATCAGATTCCTCACGGATTGATATTGGTTGTTAGAATAAGCAATTTGACGTTCTTCGTACTGTTCCATACTAGCATAGTACGAATCTTTCAATCCTTGAAAGTGTAGATCCATGCGGTTGTTGAGCCTTTGTTCCATAACTTCCATATGAGCCATACCAAAAACAGAATCCTGTGATGCTGTCCTAGAGGGCTCCCCCTGATTAGCAGCATTCTGATCACCCATGCCATCCTGGTCATCATCACTCGACAACTCGAGATCAATAGTAGTATAGTCCTCCTGGTATTGCCTAGTAGTACCATATTTGTAGATACCCATCTTGTGAATCAGACTCTCACCAACCAAATGATCCTTATCAGTATACTCAACAATAATAGTGCCAGTAACGTCAATATGCAAATAATCCACAATCCGTGATATAAAGATACTGTAGGGAAGCAACTTAGACTGCGACAGAGAAACACTATTCATAATCTTTAAGATCTCCTCAGGCCAGTTAATCATCACATTGTTCTTAACAGCTTACATGAAACGCAAATCATTCACAGTGGGCTGTGCATGATTTGTGTTCCTCTGCACCAGAATATAAGCGATGATATAATGCAGCAGCCTATTCTCAACAGATAATGACCCAGCCTTGGTCAATTCACCCTGAATGTAAAGATGAGGTCCTCTAAGAAACGACTTATACACCTCAGTAGCATCAAAATTATACTTAACCCATGAGCAGTCTCCTATACCATAACCCGAAGAGGATAACCCACCAACATTAATAAACAGGTCATCACTAATCTCAAACAGTTTTCTAGAAATCATAGACCAATACTTACCATCCTTATAACTAAAGTTTGCATAAAACTCCCTAACTA
>NW_017727884.1:45193-46372 GCF_001865875.1 Lupinus angustifolius
TGCGGGAAACTGAACTTCTGTTCCGCCATCCAGGTTAGATCAACATACCTTACGTACGTGGGTTTTCATCCTTGAAATTTAGCCAAGCGAGTCTCTTGCAGAATGAGCGAGTAGAATGGGTCACCACGGTCCTGTTGGCTGCTCTGAGTGGAGGATGAGCCAAACTCCAGTCTTCTTCCACGATTAGAAGGGGTTTTGAACCTTTTTGGGCGACTTTGTTCCATTATTTTGCAGAAACTGAATTGATTTGAACGAAGCAGAGAAGGAATGTGCCAAACCTAACTTAAGGTTTTGATTTGGGGAAAAATGGGATTGAAGTGAAAGAGGATGAAATTGGAGATTTCTATGAGGTTAGAGAGGGTTAGGGGTGAGGTTTATCTAGATTAATGCACTTGGGTCAGTTGTATCACGGTTACAGGGACTCAAAAGGAAGAGGAAATAGAGAAAATGCCAAAAAAGTGAGAAACTGAGGTGTTGTCTGCACTTGTACTGCTGGTTTTAATCGATTAATGGTCATGGTTAATCGATTAAAATCATACGAAAAATGATTTTTCAAAAACTGATGAGTAGGTAATTGATTAACATTAATGGTTAATCGATTAAACACGATAAAAAAATTTTTGAACAAGCAGAACAGTTTCAACTTTTTGGGACTTATGCATGCATTCTAACAGATTAATATAAACATATGTAATCACAAAAAAAAGGTTATCATGAGATATCATTTTGCATTTTAACACATTTCATTTAAATCAAGAGACTAATAAACATGTAGAAACAAGACATAAACTAAACATCTAGACAGTTTTAATCAAGATATTGTTCATCAAGAATTCCAAGTTCTCTCCTTAGAACATAGAAAGTATCCCGTGGAAGGGGCTTGGTGAAAATATCTGCTAACTGTTTAGAGGTTTCAACAAATTCAAGCACGCAGTCACCTTTTTGAACATGATCACGTAAGAAATGATGTCTAATTTTTATATGCTTGGTTCTAGAATATAAAACGGAATTCTTGGATAGGTTTATGGCACTAGTATTATCACATTTAATGGGGATCTTTTCTAGATTAAGACCAAAGTCCTTAAGTTGCTGCTTCATCCAAAGGATTTGAGTGCAACACAGGCTTGCTTTTTACTGTGCCATGCAACTAATGAACTGCCCAACAAGTGACAAGTACCA
>NW_017727884.1:46472-47307 GCF_001865875.1 Lupinus angustifolius
CAGGTCGGCTTGCAGTTAAATAAAGTAATGATCCAATCATACCACGATATTTTGTTACCTCTATAGCTTTTACTTTTTCGTCTTTATCTAGATAGCATGCAGATGCCATAGGAGTGGATGCTTCCTTACATTTATCCATATCAAATTTCTTAAGTAGCTCTTTACAATATTTAGCTTGATGAATGAAGATCCCATTTTCTAGCTGCTTTATTTGAAGCCCCCATAAAGAATGTGAGTTCTCCCATCATTGACATTTCGAACTCCCCCTGCATCATCTCAGAAAATTATTTACAGAGAATATCATTAGTAGATCCAAATATTATATCATCAACGTATATTTGTACATGTAATACATGATTTTCAGATCTACGTATAAAAAGCGTTGTGTCAACCAAGCCTCTTTCGAACCCTTTTTCCAAAAGAAAGGTACTTAGTCTATCATACCAAGCTCTAGGAGCTTGCTTAAGACCATAGAGTGCCTTTTTGAGTTTATAAACATGGTTCGGATATTTAAAATTTTCGAAAGCAGGCAGTTGATCAACATAGACTTCTTCTTGAATGCAACCATTTAAGAAGGCGCTTTTTACGTCCATTTGAAATAGTTTGAAATTCATAATAGATGCAAAGGAAAGAAGCATTCTGATGGCCTCTAATCTGGCTACAGGGGCATAGGTCTCATCATAGTCGATACCTTCCTCCTGGTTGTAGCCTTTGGCCACCAAGCGTGCCTTATTTCGAATGATTAAGCCTGATTCATCTAGTTTGTTTCTAAAGACCCATCTGGTACCAATCACAGGATGATCTTTAGGTTTAGGGACCAAGTCCCAAACATTGT
>NW_017727884.1:47407-49302 GCF_001865875.1 Lupinus angustifolius
ACTACGGGTTACCACTCCCGTAGATATGTCACCTATTACTTTATCGATTGGGTGAGCTTTCTTTGTTTTGTAGACAGTTGGCATATCTGAATGCTCCTCAGATCTGGTATGACCTTCTTCATCGGTTGTTTTCTCATTATCCATATCCTTTGAGTATGCTTCCTCTAAAGCACCTTTGTCACAGTTGGCTTATGCTCAAGAGATTATGTTCTAATCCTTCAACATAGAGAACATTTTCAATAAGAGTCTGAGATGAATTTCCAACTGTTCCGGTGCCAAGAATCTTTCCCTTGTTGTTGTCTCCGTACGTGACGTATCCTTTACCTTTAAGTGAAAGATCCAGGAAGTTTGATCTGTCACCTGTCATATGTCTCGATATCCCTATGTAGAATAAGAAATCAAGATTACATAGTTTTGAGTTGAAAACTAATTAATTGTCGATAGAAAATTAATTACAAGAGAAATTACATTCATGGTGAATTGACTTCCCTCTTTGACAATGGCAGATTTTGATCTAAATTTTAGGAGGGGCAATAATATTTAATTAAAATTTATAACAAAAATTAATTGAGTAATAAAAAATATAAAGAAGCAAACATGATTGAATCATAAGTAAATTTTTACCTATTTCTTTTTCAATATAAATCACTATATTGTCCGAAAGAAATTCATCTTATATATTATACGTAATTCAGTTTGATTTACTTTATTGCTAAAAATAATATAGTACTTGAACTACAATAGCTAATATAAGATGAATAACTTAATAAAACAAAAATAGGGCTAACGACATATGATTGAAAAAATTTCAAACTTAAATGACTAACGACACTAAGAACAAAATGTTAAAAATGATATCTCAAACTAATCTTTTGTTGCTCATTGCAATTCATATGATATAATTTTTGGACAAAAATACATATATTATCAATATTAAATGGTTCACGGTATGAGTAAATCGATTTTGCATATCACTGATTGATTCGCTAGGCAACATGCGAAATAGCTCATACTCGTGGGTAAGCGCATTTAATCTAGCGCGCTTGACTTCGCTTGTGCCTTCGTGAGACACTTGTAAAGTGTCCCACATTTCTTTTGCATTTTGGCACTGCGAGACCCTAAAGAACTCATCGTAGGATAGGGCCGATGTGATGATATTTTTGGCGCGTAGGTTATGCTGGACACTCTTGCTGTCATCATCGTCCACTAGGTGTTGTGGAACGAAGGCCCGTTGACTGCGGATTCCCAAATATCCGAGTCAAAGGCTTCTATAAAGATTTGCATGCGGACTTTCCAGTAGGCATACCCTTCACCACTGAATATGGGTGGTCGGTTAATGGATGAACCATCACCACCAAACAGGTTCGTAGAACCCATTATATTTCCCTTAGGATCACGAATACGCGGTTGAGCTAGCACTTCGTACTAGCTCTGATACTACTTGTTAGGTATCAGTGGCTAAAATACACCTAGAAGGGGGGGTTGAATAGGGATTGAATAGGTGTAGCGGTCAAAGTATCCACTTTTCGCAAACACCATGCAATGCTGAAAAACCCCTAGTTTAATCGATTAACACAGAAAGAATAATCGATTAACGCAAACAATTTAATGGATTAAAACAGCTCAGATAGCACAAACAGATTCAATTTCTTGTACGACAAGCAATTGAGATCGAAGCAAATATACAGAGGTAACAGATATATCAGAGTTACAACAATATAGTATAGAAACAGATTATTTCAATTAATACAACTATACAAAGTAATCGATTAAAGCAATAAAGAGAGTAGGGAAAGAAAAGCGTGCAACAAGGTTTTTATCCTAGTTCGTTTGCGGGTTCACTTGTAAACAACATCCAGACCTCCCGGCTGATCTGGGAGATTTTTCTTCACTAT
>NW_017727884.1:49402-53092 GCF_001865875.1 Lupinus angustifolius
TGTTCCAACTGCTTTTCAAAAACTTACGTTAATCGATTAAAACTCACCTTAATCGATTAACTGCATATTTCTATGTATATTTTTAAATTGCAATACTCAAATACGTTATGCACTTAACTTATACATGTTCAACACTAAGTTTATGCCTAGGATGCACAAATAACATGTATATATATGATGCATGAACATATTATGAATGTCATATCTCAAAATAAAATGATTTAACGAATTATGTATATGAGACATGTATTGAGTTTACCTAAGCCTTAGACTCAACCTAAACTAATTACTAGTCTAAGTCTAATACAAATCTTGAGGCTTAAGCACGTTGATTTGTTGATGATCTTCAAGCTCTTATGAAAGACAAGTTGTCCTCATCAAAACACATAGTGGGCAAGCTTTCCAAAGTGCTCCTCTTGACATGCGCACTTTTAAATACCAGTGCTATAAATCTCACAAAGAATGCAGTACTGCATTCTAGAACCAAACACATAGATATAACATATCACTTCCTTAGGGACCATGTCCAAAGAAAGATGTGTCTTTAGAATTTTTTGATACTCATGACCAATTAGGAGACATATTTACTAAACCTTTGGCAAAAGAACCTTTCTATAAAATTAGACGAGAATTAGGCATTCTTGATGAAGCTTACTATCCTAAATGCTTACACATTCTTATATGTTTGCTTCATTATGTTTATCTTATGCCGACTTGCACTTAAAATTGTTTAATTTTATTCAAAAAATTCAAATTTTTGGGTATGGAGTCGATTACATATGTTCGATAACCAATTATCAGGCATCAATATACCTAAAAAAATTCGAAATTTTGGGGTCAGTAACCGATTACCCTAGAGAGTAACTGATTACTGTATTAGGCAGAAACTTTTAGTAACTGATTACTCCTATGCATAATCGATTACCTAAGGCTGTTGTTTGAAATCTAGGAATTTTCTATGTTAAGTAACCGATTACTCACTTTGAGTAACTGATTACTCTAACCAATATTTAAGTTTCCCTACTCATTTTTCAAACACTTCTTCTTCTTCAAACCCCTTTTTTGTTTTCACCCTAGCTTTCTTCAAAAATCTTTGTTTTTATCCGATTTGTATGATTTTTGAGTCATTTCATATCATTTTTTTCAATTCTAAACCCTTCTATTCCATAGATTTCATGTTTAGTGGCCTAAATAAAAAATCCCCAAATTTCTCAAACCTAAAAAAAAACCTAACCTTTCAAAAACCTCAATCAATGGCTTCATCATCAAGGGCTAAGAAGCAATGTACCAATGTGCCTCAAAAGAAGCAAGGTACTTCATATTTTGATACTAACCCTCTGGATTCGGAATGTCTTCTCGCCAATGACGAACAACACAAAGTTTTCACAGAGCATTTCCTTGGACGCTCAATATTTGCTCCTAAGTATGGCAATGTAAGTAACTTTGAGTTTGAAGCATCAAATTCCTATTATCCTGAACTTGTTAAAGTACTTTACTGCAACTTGAAATTTAGGAAATATCGTTTAACATCCTATGTGAAAGGAAAAGAAATAGTTTTAGATGTTAACACATTCAATTCAATATGCTGTAATATACCCTATCAAGGTAGCATAAAAGATTTCGGTCTTGCTTGTGAATGGGATAATCATGATAGAAAAGAGTTCTACTACTCTATATGTAGATTCTCTAAATGGGAAATAGAAATTTGTAAGCAACTGGCTTTAGGTGAAACTGTAAAGAGTAGATATATCCTTGTTGTAGGAAATCTCAATCTCGAAGATCGTTTGCTTCATTACTTTCTGAGCTATGTCATTCTTCCAAAAATTTCAAATCACTCTCAAATTAATGACATGGAACTACAATTTATGTATGATCTTAAGCATAACATTTAATCAATTGAGCTTTAACAGTAATGAGATAAATGTGGTCTATCCGAGAGACTCTTAGCCCTCTGCCTTATGCAATCTTCATTACCAAAGTTCTTGAGCATTTTAGTGTATCCACTGCTGGTGAATCTAAAGTCAAACTTGATGCACGCGATTATAAAATCAATGTGGATGTGATCCACAAAAGATCTTCTTCTGAGATCCCATTGATAGAATCTATAGACATCAAAGTGATCAACAAGCTGCATCGGCTGATCCAAATGTCTCTGCTAACCCTCCTGAACATCAAACTTCTGAGTTTCATGTTGAGTCTTCTTCATTTGTTGCCATGCCTACCAATAAGATGATCATGGATGAGTTATTCTCTCTTCGAGGTTACATCTCTAATCGGATGGATGCTCTTGATGCTCAGAATGAACAAGTCCAAATCGAGCTTCAACGTCTTTCTTATAAGATCAATAGCATGGATCTTGATGACGATAGCACTGAGCCTGTGTCTTAGAACATTTTTTGTCTACGAACTCTCTTTGTAAAGTTGCGTGATTGTGGATAAATTGTTGTTTTGCTGTTTCTCTCTTGTTATGTTTGAACAATTTATGAACATCATTTATGTTTTCTACTATGCTTTGTTACCTCTATATTTGCTATATACATATTGTATGTGTGCTGGACTCAAAAGGGGGAGAAATGTTGGGAGAGTATATTTTCTGTTTACTCAAGACAAGTCAGAATACCCAAAGTATGCTACTCTCAGAAAAATACATTGTCAATAACATATTGGTTTGCCATCATTGACAAGGGGGAGATTTTGAAGACAGTGCTGATAAAGCTTCAAGAAATTAGAATATAAGTCTTTAGATACTTCCATCCTTATACTTTATCATATACAAATAGTAGTAATGCTCAAAAGTATTTTTAAAGAAAAACGAAAATTGTCAATATAAATGAAAACAATTTTCAAAATATCGTGTAATAGGTTACTGGATCTAAGTAACAGGTTACTGTAACTAAGTAAGAGGTTACCAAAACTAAGTAACAGCTTACATGAGTGAGAAACAATTTACCTAACAAAAACTAAACAGAGTAATCGATTACACCCATTTGAGTAACCGATTTCACATTGGTTTTGAAAATTTTAAATATCCGAACCATGTTTACAAACTTAAAAAGGCACTTTATGGTCTCAAGCAAGCTCCTAGAGCTTGGTATGATAGACTTAGTACCTTTCTTTTAGAAAAAGGGTTCGAGAGAGGCTTGGTTGACACAACACTTTTTATTAGAAAATCAGAAAATCATGTATTACTTGTACAAATCTATGTAGATGACATAATATTTGGCTCTACTAATGATATTTTGTGTAAAGAATTTTCTGAGATGATGCAGGGGGAGTTCGAAATGTCTATGATGGGAGAACTCACATTCTTTCTAGGACTTCAAATAAAGCATGGGATATTCATCCATCAGGCAAAATACTGCAAAGAGCTACTCAAGAAATTTGAAATGGACAAATGTAAGGAAGCTTCCACTCCTATGGCATCTGCTTGCTACCTTGACAAGGAAGAAAAAGGAAAAGCAATCGAGGTAACGAAGTATCGTGGTATAATCGGGTCATTACTTAAATGTATGCGAGATTTCAATCATCACCTAGAGAATCACATTATATAACTGTCAAAAGAATCATGAGATATTTAAAAGGAACAACTAACATGGGATTATGGTATCCTCGGGATGCCTCACTATCCTTGGTGGGTTATTCCGATTCCGATTTCGCCGGATGTAAATTGGATCGGAAAAGCACTAGTGG
>NW_017727884.1:53192-53894 GCF_001865875.1 Lupinus angustifolius
TACCACTAGTGCTTTTCCGATCCAATTTACATCCGGCAAAATCGGAATCGGAATATCCTACCAAGGATAGTGAGGCGTGATAGTGTGCATGTCAAGAGGAACACTTTGGAAAGCTCTCTTTATATGTCATGGTTTTGATGAGGACAACTTGTGCTTATAAGAGCTTGAAGATCACCAACAAATCAACGTGCTTAAGTCTTTAATTGGTACTAGGCTTAGACTAGAATGTAGTTTAAGTTGAGTCAAGGCTTAGGGCACCTAATACATGTCTCATAGGCATAAATATTTTAAATCATTTCATCCTTGAGATATGTCATTCATAATATGTTCATGCATTACATAAATACATGTATATGTGCATTCTAGGCATAAACTAAGTGTTAAACATGATTGAACTAAGTGCATAACGTATTTGAGGCTTTTGTATTTAAGAATACACATTTAAAATGATGTTAATCGATTAACTAACACTTTAATCGATTAACCCAACTGCTTTGAAAAGTTGTTGCTACTGGAACACATTTAAAAATGCTGTTAATCGATTAAGGCACACGTTAATCGATTAATCTAACTGTTTGAAAAGTTGTTGAAACTGAAAACCTGAAAAACAGAATCAGTTAACATTTTTGAACAACGTTACTCGATTAAGAGAGCTTTTAATCGATTAACTGGGCTTCTGAACTGATTCTTTATAAACTGCGT
>NW_017727884.1:53994-84157 GCF_001865875.1 Lupinus angustifolius
AAGGAAAGAACAGAGATTCTTGGCTGGGGCTACGCCGAAAGAAACGTTTTCTTTGTCGGTAGGAAGGGAGTCAAACCATAGAATAGGTTTCTTTATTTTCTTGTAATTTTCTAAGTGTTGTAATTGGATGATGTGCATGTAAATACATTGATTCAATTATAGTGAAGGAAATCTCCCAAGTCAGCCGGGAGGCCTGGATGTATTTTGCTGTGGACAAGCAAACGAACTAGGATAAAAATTCGCATTGCAGGATTTCTCTCTCTCTCTCTTTACTGCTTTTAATCGATTATCTAGTATAGTAGAATTAATTGATACATTTTGTTTTTGTGCTATACTGAATGATACTCTGATAAAATTTGTAAGCTCTGTTATTCGTTTCATTAAACAAACCACTAAACGATCAAGGGTAGAAAAACAGCCGAACACTGGTGGATTTGTCAATTTTACACCGAGGAACATGATAAGAATTGGGAGACCATCGGGTACCCAAAGGACCCCGGGAATGAAATATGGATTGGTACAGCTAATGTACATCAATCCATTTGCCGGTCTAAAGCATGAAGATCCATACAACCATCTCACAAAATTTTATGAGTTGGTTGGTACTGCTGAAGTATCAGAAATAGAAGAGGAAACCACTTTTCAAAGTCTTTTCCCTTTGACTCTGATTTACCTCGACAATTGCGGGAATCATCAAAGAAGCAAGTTTATAGGTGTGAGAATTATGCTCACGATCATGAAGCATGCCATTGTCAGAATGAGGAGGTCCACTTTGTGGGCAATCTTCCAAGGCAGAACTTTCAAAATAATTATCCTCAAGTGGGTAATAATTAGTTTCAGAGAAATCAGCCTTAGAGACAAGATAATCCTCAAAAACCACCATCTCAATTCTACCCAAGGAATAATCAGTACCAACACCCAACACAGGACAAAAGTGTTAAACTGGAAGACACATTAAATCAGTTCATGGAAATGACGTCAAACCAGAAGAACATTGATGCATCTCTCAGGAATATGGAAATTCAAATCGGGCAACTGGCCAAACAACTACCCGAAAATCAGAAATCAATATTTTCAGCTAATACAAAAGTCAATCCGAGGGAGCACTGTAATGTTGTCCTAAGGGGTGAACCAAGCTCAGCTGACTAGTAGAAAGAAGATGGTGAATTATGGGTATTTAGGTAACATGCGTCAAGCTATTGACGTTAAAAGAGCGATTCTTGTAAGGCAACCCACTACATTTTGAATATAAATACTATGTTTTTCCCTTCAACCTTTTCTTTTATTTATTATTTTCTTTTCTTTTTATGACAAAAAAAGAAGAACAATTTTTATAATAAAGTAAAAATTAACTTTGAAAATAAAATTTCTTTCGAGTTATTTGGAAATAAATCAGAAAATTTTCAAAAAGTATGGGAAAATATAAATTTCAAAAATAGGTTATTGGGCCAAGTCAAAGTTTTGTAAAAATTCAAAAAGGGCCCAAACCAAGGCCAAGTCATGGCCATGATTCAACCAAACTCGGTGAAACCTTGAACAAATACCCACCGCCTAGCGTGGGTGACCATGCGCTCAACACAGGTCAGAGACGGGCCATGTGGCCTAGGGCACAAAAATCCCTTCAAAAGAGGATTTTCTCTTATCCTCATATCTCTTGAATAAATCAAAATTTTGACCAAAGATTCCCACTCTTTTTGGCTCACTAATATTTCTTGTAATTTCTAGTTTCATTATGTTGAATTATGTTTAAGTTATTACTTCGGCAATTTCAATTCTTTAGAAAGTGCTTAATGAGGTTTTTGCTTGATCACCTAAAACTTGATTTCAAGATCCAAAATGCTTCTTTTTAGTCTTGAAAATGAACTAAAAAGTAGGAATACACCTTAGTTCATTTGCCGCAACAAAGCATCCATTTTAAGCAACTTGTAATCAAGGCTAATCAATGTTTACGGAACCTGAAATAAGGTGTGACAACTTATTTCGTCGAGTGGCAGTTTTCTATTGATTAGTGTATCTTGCATGGTTTGAAAATCAATTTTTCTCGCCGGGGGACTAGGGGAAATTTTATGAACAAATGTTTGAAATAACCAAAGTATAGCACATAACTTTCATAAATATTTTTCATAGAATCTGTGCATATTAGTTGTTTCTGCTTACTTGTTAGAATATTATAATTTCATAAACAAAACCAAACCAAAAATATGTTCAATCTTTATTAGTAATATAAAATGTTTATAATAATTTTCTATATTGCAAATCCTTGTGGTTCGACATAACCTTATACTACATTACAATTGAATCTTGAAAGAGATACAAATATAAATTAGTAAAGTGTTATTAAATAAATTTTATTTGGTGAAAAAGAAAGAAACCTTGAATCAAAGTGCAATTTAATTCATAAATTGTATCTTTGTGAAAAGAAAAAAACACAGTCATAATGAGTAATCTAACTATTAACTTTTACTTTTTGTCATTTACATTTCCGCAACTAATATTTACTTTCTGTCATTTAAATTCTGCAACTAACAATTTATTGCTTTATTCATTAATTCTTTAGTCTTTACCAACCTTCAATAAGGAATTAGTTTAGTTAATAAAATGAAATGGCAATAAATATCACTCATTATCACTTGTGTTAATTTGCTAAATTCATACCAATAAACCGATGTTGGAATTTATTCCACAAAACCGAGATGGTATTTTTTTTAAGCAAAGGGGAAGAGCACCCTACCAATATATTAAGACTAAAATAGAAAGAGGTTACATTGATAAGAATCTATAATTAGGAAGACCTAACCGATTCCTATGAAAATTATTAAGCATAGAATTTGGCAAAACATTCCAAGAGGAGAAAGATCTAGTGGTGATTGCATAGTTAGCAAGTTTATCCGCACAAGTATTTCCTTCCCTAAATATGTGAGTGTAAGTGCAATCCATTGTTTCCATAAGCCTTTCACAAAAGGGTTCACAAAACCGAGATGGTATGAAGTTGTTAATAATTTAATAAAGCTATGTTTTTTATCAAAGAGAATATTCTTGAAACCA
This sequence comes from Lupinus angustifolius, assembly GCF_001865875.1. Lineage (NCBI taxonomy): Eukaryota > Viridiplantae > Streptophyta > Magnoliopsida > Fabales > Fabaceae > Lupinus > Lupinus angustifolius. The sequence goes on from NW_017727884.1 coordinate 57,040, forward strand.
TTATGTCGGCGTTGGAAATTCTTTCCAACAAAGCCGAGATGGCAAGCAAAGAATAAATCAGTCACTAAATAAATCGATCTGAAACTATCTCACGCTAAAAACTCTTTCCACACTGACCTCTGTTGTCTTCTCTCATCCCGTCATGTCCTACCATATCTTATCCTATCATGTCCTATGCTATCATGTCATTTCATCTCCTATCATATCCTTAGATGTCCCATCCTACTCTACCATATCACATCATATCCTATCTTCTACGATCCTGATGTGAACCCTTTTTGTGAAAGGTTCTTTGTATGATATATCTTGGTTGGTGTTTGGCCAAGCTCACTGTTGGGTTGAGCTTTTGGTAAAGAGTAAGCAGCAGAATTGAATATGTAATATAGAATAAGATAGATTAGACTTGAGGTGTTGATAAGCCCAGGTGATGCTCCCCACAAGAACTTGGCTCTTGATAAGAACTTCTAATCTTGGTTCAGCCAAAAAGATTTTGATAAAGCACAATGCTCTCACAAGGAATTAATCCTCCAATTCAATAGGAATTATACTCAACTTAACTTGTCTATTCCATTGTGAATTGCATACATATACCGTGTCGAGCAAAACTTGGCTGCTACATAAATGAAGACTAAAAACATGAGTTAAAAGCCTAAGTAAAGATAGCCCAACATTGGATACCTTTTGGCTTATGAATCTACTCCAAAACTAGGCTAAATTTGGTTGACAACTTGAATAACTCATGTTATTTGTGTGCATTATTACATTGAAAGAAAAACATTAGAACTTAGGCCTAGGATTCCATTGTTGCCATGGTTGGGCCTTGGAAAGCATAGGATTATGTCCTTCATTAAGTTCATAGCTCCATATTAAGTCACATGGTGAATGAGACTTAATGTCTTCATAATGCTCCCCGGAAAGACTTGATGATCTTTATATTGTTCTCGAATTCCTTGAAGATTTGGTGCAAAATTAGCACATGGTGGAATTAGGAGTTATTGACTCCACAATGGCACACGGGTGCATTATTTCTTGGTATTTGATCCTTCTTGTCCAAGGAGAGAATTCACTCGGCTAAGTGACGATGTCATTGGTGTGAGTTTCTCCAGCAAGCCAAGCTCCCAACGGCTAGAATGTGGCCATAAAGCACCATTAATGTACACTTTAAAGCCTCCAATGTGCACTAGGAATTTCCCTCAAGCAAATTTCCTATGTCAGTTCTAAAAATGACTTTAGATGATGTTTGATGACTTCTGTCCATGTGATTATGCCCCAACGGGCCAAAGAAGGTGTTAAGGCACCATTAATGCTCCATTTAAGCCATCCTTGATCAAATCCTTTAATTCCAAGGGCGTTTTATTTCCAACAGCCATATTAGTCTTTATTTACCTGCCAAATAACAATACATAAAGTTAGAGTACCATTGATTCATGAGAAATAAAAGTTGGTACAAACATTAAAGTGTTTGATTCACTTTTAGGCTTGTTTTAAGTCCCATGAGCCATTTTTTAAACCATGCATTATTTATGGGAAAATTTATTAAATAAACTATAGAATTAAATAAAATAAGTGATGGTCAAACATGTTCGCTATGCATGACTCGATCAGGTGATGCCCAATGCCTGATGCAGCAAGCTAAGCACATGCACCCTATATTGGCCCACCACCTGGCTCAGTACTTGGTGCACCAGGATGCTTATCTCTACCAAGCCTGCCTCAATCAGGCTTGGTGTCTGATGCACCTAGCCCCATGCCATAGTTAGAATGGCCTCGGTCAGGCTTGGAGTTGGACGAACCTGGTTTTGCTTGAACCTTAATAGGCTCACAGTTTGGTATATTTTAATGTGAAGTCCATGGTTTAGTTATGGTTTTTAGTATTTGGCCTCGATTTGGTTGTGTGTGGGGTTATAGGGTATGATTGTGAGGTTAAGTGTATAGGTGAGTGTAGGGTTAAGTGTTTGGCGAGTGAATGGGTCAAGTGTTTAAGTCAAGGTCTTGGGATTAGGGTAGGATGATCATAGTTTGGTTTGCGAGTGGCTAGGATGGTCACAGTTTAGTGTTGTTTGATGGAAGTGGAATAGAAATGAAAGGTGGGAGGCGTCACAAGCTAGATTCCTTGCTATGCTTAGACTATTAACCACAAGGAAGGATCCTTGATAAGATTGTAGATGCTACACCGAGAGGATGATGAGTCTTTAGAACGCCATAAGAACTAGGGTTCTTGATAAGTTCAATTGTAAGGAGCTTTAGCTCAACTCTTAGGAATTCAATCCAAATTTTACTCAAAATCAACTTGTTTTATTAATGTTCAAATGCATTACATAAATAGGCAAAGGCTGCCGAGATGAAATAATGACTAAGTCCTAAATTAATTAACTTGAACACTTGGGGAATTCGGTTATGATGCCTTAGGCTGGCCGAAATCCAAGTCTTGTGAGTTGAGGATGTGATCTTCAAATTTGAAAGAAAACTAGTTGAGCTATATCTTCTTGTTGGCTGATTTGTTGGTGTGGCCAAATTCTTTGAGGCAAAACACTTCATCTCCTATAATATCATCGTGTATCCACACGCCCTATTTGTATAAATCAAGCTTCCCTTGATTTACAGAGTTTAATCATGTGTTTTAAATAGATCCAAGCGGAAATAGAATAGATAATCTCCAATTCTCTTCATTTATCTTTAAGCAACACTTGAAGCTTGAATCTCCTTGAACTTGAGTCGTGTGATCTTCAAAGTATTGAACAATCTCCTTGCCAATTGATATAGCCGAAATAATCATTTAAATTTCCTATGTTTTGAATAGATTTTGATCATCCTATCTTCATGTGATTATCCTTGATTGTAGTCGTGTTATCCCTAAGGGATTTTACCAAGCTTTATTGATTTGTGTGAGGCGCACCATATCTTTAAACCAAGCCTTATCTTTTGAATTCAGCCTTGTCATGACATAAGCCCACGGTTCTAACATGGTTTGCTTGTCTTGAAACCAAATGTTGTAGTCGTGCCATGATGCTTGATCTAACCATGCAACACTTGACTCAAAAGGATGAAAATGAGCAATATTATTTAGCCGTGCCATGATGCTTAATCCATTATTTAAAATAAAACATTTACATCCGAAAGCATGAAAATGAACAATATTAGGTTTTCGGTGTTTTAAAAGTTCATAAGGAGTTTTCAAAAAAGTAGGCCTCAAGAGTATACGATTTATCACATAGCAAGTAGTATGCACTACATCAGCCTAGAAATAATTAGGAACCTTGCTTTCGTTCAGCATGGTTCTAGCAAGCTCCTCTATAACTCGATTCTTCCTCTCAACAACTCCATGTTGTTGAGGGGTACGAACTGATGCTTGATACCATGTTTATTACAAAATATATCAAACTAGTGGTATTCAAACTCGCCACCATGATCGGATCGAATGAATACTATTTTAAGATTAAAATGATTTTGAATATTTTGGCAAGGTTTTTGAAAGATTTAAATGCTTCACTCTTAGAAGATGAAAATAGTGTCCATGTGATATAGAGAAATCATCAACAATCACTCAAGCATAGAAATTACCACCAAAATTCATTATTTGTGAAGGTCCAAACAAGTCCATATGAAGAAGCGCTAGAGGTCTTGTTGTGGGTATTATATTCTTTTTACCAAAAGATTTTTTAACTTGCTTACATTTTTTACAAGTATCACAAGTTTCATGAGTTTTAAAATCAAGTTTTGGTAGTCCCTCAACCAAATTATTTTTAGATAGTTTATCTAGATGTTTTACATGAATATAAGCGACGCGCCTATGCCCAAGCCAGATATCATCTTCTTTAGATATAAAACATTTTGAAAATAGTGTCGTGACATATTCTAGGTTAACCATATAGATATTATTAATACGATACCCCACAAATTTGACCTTATTAGATAAATTGTCACGAATTATGCAACACTCAGAGTCGAAAGATACATGATTACCTTTGTCGTAGAGTTGGTTGATACTCAATAGATTGTGCTCCAGGCCTTCAACGTATAATACATTCTCAATCACTGCCTGAGTTGAGTTACCAATTGTCCCAATGCCAAGTATCTTTTCTTTATTGTTGTCTCCATACGTGACAAACCCTTTTTCTTTCAATGATAGATCTAGGAATTTCGATCTATCACCCATCAAAATAGATCACTTGCTTCTTTCAGGTACCCAATTTATATTGGGTCCTTTTCTGTTAGTAACGATGGAGTTATCTCCCTATTTCATCCAAGAATATACACCACTAGCTATACCATACTTTCTGATATAGCAAGAGTAGGAAGTGTGGCCATGTGTGCCACAAGAGAAATATGTAGGAACTTTATGATTATAGAACTTTTTATTTGGTCGAGTTACAGGTTTCCTATATGGACTTTTCTTACGAAAAGGGGGAATATACCCTAATCCAGTATGGTCACCAACATTTCTAGTTTGACTAAGCATAGTGTCTAATTGGTTTTGACTCTCTATGAGTTTTGCGAGTTTTTCATTAAGTTTCAAATTTTCATTTTTCAAAGTCTCGCGAGACTCACAGATAGTTGATTGACATAATTATCATTTGAACAATTGCATGTATTACATGAAAATATTAGATCTAAGGTTTTATTCTCAAGTTTCAGCTCATCTAATTCTTTCTATAATAAAACTATTTTGTATTCATTTAGAAGGATTAGTCGTTTTCTATCAGAACTAATCCTAGCTAATTTTTTTCATTCTTCATGCAATTCGACATAAGCATCATATAAATCCTCATAAGGAGGTGAATCATCAGAAGAAGAAGATGAGGTGTCAGAGTGTACATCATTATTTACCTCTTTTGAATTTGAGTCACAAACTTCATTTGTTTTGGTCATTAGGCATAGCTTGGCGGTCTCCTCTTCATCTGAGGTGCTTGATTTCGTATCCTCCTCTAGTACGTCCCAGACAATGTAGGCCTTCTTTGACATGAAGTCCCGAGGACTGCTCTTCTCTGAATCAACTTTCTTGAGATAAGTAGGACATTGAAATCTCATATGTCGTGGCTTACCACACTTGTGGCAAGTGAAGCGCTCTTTGTTACTTTTGCCTTTTCTAGTTGATTCACGCGCTTCTTTCTTCTGAAAACGTTTAAAGCCTCATTTCTATAAGAATTTCCTGAATTTTCGTACGAGAAGGCTTAACGTTTCATCATCAATATCTGAATCAGACTCAACATCTTCTTTCTCTTCTGTAGGTTGAGACGTTGTTGCTTTCAGAGACATGCCTTTCTTGTTGCGGTCTGATTCCTCATGCATCATCAAGCGCCCAAGTTCCATCTCGTGCTCTTGAAGCTTTCCAAATAATGTTGCCGAAGGCATGGAGTCAAGATCCTCCTTTGGTAAAAAAATTATCTAGAGAATCTAAATGGTTTACTATGTGTGTGAATCGTTTTTGCATGTTGTTGATAGATTCACTCAGCACCATACTAAACAACTCGTGCTCATGTGTCAAGGCATTCATCCTTGCATGGTTGACTTTTCTAGTGCCTTCGTGAATCACTTGTAAAGTATCCAACATATCCTTGGCCCTTTAACATTGTGAAACCTGAAAGAATTCATCATATGACAGGGCCAATGTGATGATGTTTTTAGCACGTAGATTGTATTGAACCTTTTTACGTTCATCATTGGTCCATAAGCTCTTGGGTTTTTCTTTTGGTTTATCATCCACTAGATGCATTGGAACGAAGGGCCCATTGACTACGGATTCCCAAATATCTGAGTCAATGGCTTTTATGAATATTTTCATCCAGACTTTCTAGTAGGCGTATCCTTCGCCGCTGAATACGGGAGGATCACCGCCAAAGGTGTTGGTGGAAACCATTTGTTTTCCCTTAAGGATCACACATATGCGGTTGAGCTAGCACGTCGTACTAGCTCCGATACCACTTGTTAGGTATCAGTGGACAAAAAACACCTAGATGGGGAGTTGAATAGGTGTCGCGGTTATCAATTATTGCTTTTCGCACCGAAGCCCTATTCTAGAAAAGCCCCATTTAATTGATTTACACTCTGCTTTGATCGGTTAACTCACAGAAAAACAGCAAGTTCCAGAATGGCTTCTTGAACAGCCACTCACCGATATTCAAGAATAGATCAAGCAAATATTTTTGTACAGAATTAAACTAGATACATCAAACTAACAGTATCCAAAATATCAACTAATATCATGCAATTATAAGACTTGAAATGTAAAGAGATTATGGATAGAAAAAGCCTGGAACAAGGAATTTTGTCCTTGTTCGTTTGTGGGTCCACTTGCAAACTACATCCAGGACTCCCCATCTGATCTCGGAAGATTCTCTTCCCTAATACTAAACAGAATGTATAATTACATGCAAACTTCCAATACAAACACTTAGATGCTCCCTTCTTGAATCCAAGAACCCACTTTATTGGTTGGACTATCCTAATCCCCTAAGAAAACCTTTCTTACGATCTAGCCCAGCCAAGAACTCGTTCTAAACTCAAGACTTCTAAGTCTTGGTGAAGACTCACTGAATCTCTTAGGTGGTTAGACACCAAGAGACAAATTATCTTATGACAAAAACAATACAAAAACACAGTATTATAAAGCACAATGTTGCTCAAAACATTACAATTAAAACTCAGCTAAAACCCTATATACAACTCAGAAGATAACATAAATATGAATGAGTTTATTAACATGCAGAAACACAGAATTTCTACCCTAATATTCTCTTAAAGAAATGCAAGAAAAGATAGGAATGTTTAACATATTAAACCACATGCAATAAGATGACAATTAAAGCCTAAGCATTGTACTATCTCACAATGCCTTTCACTCTGCCTATATGACACAATTAAGAACGAAAAATATGCAACTAGCAATTCTAAAAATGAATGATATGATGTATGGTACATGATCTAAAAACACAGTTTATATAGAAAACCTTTCTTAGACCCAATTAATCGATTTAGTGCCCTTTTAATCCATTAACGAGTTTTTGGGAATAACGTTTTTCTGTTATCTGTTAAAATGGTAATCACGTTAATCGATTAACACACCTCTTAATCGATTAACTAGCACATTTTTCAGCTAAATGGTTAAATGGTAAACAACCTATATGTTATGATTATAAACTATACATGTTTTACCAATATATTAGGCCTAAGATGCATAAGTAACATGTATGAATAATGCATGAACACATAATGATCTAGATGGGATGTCTCACGTAAATGAAATGATTATTTTTAAGGCTTGTCAGAATTGCATCTAGGTTTACCTAACCTAGAATTAATATCAAAGGCACACATCTAATACTTATAAAAATGACTCTATTAAAGAATCTAGTCTAGATATGAAACCCTTGAGTCCACGACATGTTGATTTGTTGAGTCATCTTCAAGCTTTCACTAAATCCTTGTCTTCATCAAAACATAGGCAATCCAATAGTGCTATACTTGACTCAAATACTCCTCTTAGTCGTGCCATGTTTACTTGGACTACTTGGCCAACTAATGGACCATGATACAAAGGAAGTAATTAATAAAATTCCTACCCCCCCCCCCATGTTACATGACATAATCAACATCAACTGAAAGACATAAACAATAAAATAAATTCTAAGACTACCCATTAGAATAAAGTCACATTTATTCATTTCAAAGCAAATAAATTTAAACTAAGCTAAAATAAATCCTAAGGACATAAATGCCCTTTACTGATCATGGTTCCCAAGTGGCTCAACATGGTGAATGGTGTCTTTTAAGAGCTTGTCGTTGGAGGATTTGGATCTTTCCCTAGTTCTAGGGACACCTAGGTCTTAAGTGAAATTGAAGGGTACCCCTAGTGGTTTTACATCATCCCCTCCTTCTTAGACTGAATTCGACCTCGAATTCGATTCACCATTACACATCTTTCTCACCTTACCACGATCTTGCAAAGAGTGGTTCGGAGAAGAGAAATTATTTTTGGCATTTGGGGTTGAATTCCCACTTTTCAGCTTGAATACGTCATCTTTCCTCTTCCTTTCAACTTTGCACACAGCATCACCCTCCTTCCTTTCTTGTTCCAATTTCTCCTCGAGCCTTTTCTGGTCCTCACTGACTTGTTTAGGAGACAGTGGACTTAGGACTACCCTTCGGCCTTGGTGTGTAAAAGTGATTTTTTTTGGAGAACCTGTCATGAGTGGTTCTCCTATCATATTGCCACGGCCTACGAAGTAGTATGTCGTAAGTTTCCATGGTGGCTACATCACACAACACCTTGTCCTCATACTTCCCAATAGAGAAAGGGATTTCAACTTGCTTGTCCACCACCAACTCTCTAACATCAATTGAGTACACGTGTCGGAGCTCGAGAGAGGATGACACATATGAAAGAGCAATTTACCCTCACAACTTAAAGTTCATGAAAAGGAGCAAAACAACAATTTGCGAGTGTAAAGGCAGTAACTCTTATCCTGGGAACTCTTCCTAAATTAGATTTTAATCCTTTTTAATATTTTCCTAATTATTCTTGTTAATTGTTCAATTGTTCTAAATTCACTTTTAATTTTGGGTTAAGTATAAATTAATTGTTATAATTAAAGGAATTTTCTAGTCCATGTGGGATCGATATTTTATTACTTGATGATATTATTGTGCACTTGCGATTTGCCCTGTCATGTTTTTGGCGCCACTGCCAGGCACTGTGTCAAAATTTCTTTACTTCTCAATTAATTCATTGCTTTACTCTAGTGTATTACGTGTTTTCCTTTTTATTGGTAACTCTGCAGGTTGCCCATTTGGTTTCTACAAAGTTCAAATTACTACTCATAGCCATAAATGAATTTTTATAGAAGAAGAACACAACAAAATGAAAGAGGGAGAGAAAGACGTGCACGTGTACAGACAATGGGTGAATGAAATGAAAAATACTTCGCGACTATGCAACCCCTAATGCTTGTAGTTCACGTCATAGAATAATTCGCCCAGCTATGGAAGAAGAGAAATTTTCTTTTCCATCTGATCTGATCCAAATGGTGATGCAAAACCAATTTGGAGGAGGAGCTCATGAAGATCCTTATGCCCATATAGATCAGTTCTTGGAATTCTATGAGACTATAGGGATCCACGGGGCTTCTGAAGACGCCATTTGTCTCTGCATGTTTCCATATTCTCTTCGAGACAAAGCTAAGATGTGGCTAAGAAATCAAAAGTTGAAGTTCAAGCAACATGGCAAACTTTGGAGGAGGCTTTTCTCAACAAATATTTGCCTCCTTCCAAAATTGTGCACTATAGGCACCTCATCCAAAACTTTTGTCGAGAGGATGGGGAGTCAATTGTTGAGGCCTGGGAAAGATTAAATGAGCTAACTGAAGCTTGCCTTCATCATGGTATTCTACCTTGGATGCTGGTTTAGAACTTCTACACTAGGCTAGACTTTCCATCACAACAATTGTTGGATTCTTCAACAGGTGGTGCCTTTATCTGCAAAGGAACTGATGTTGCTTCAAATATCATAGAGAATGTAGTTTCCAATCATCACCAATTGGTGAATGAGAGGAGCCATCATCCAAGCAGAGACTCTAGTGCACAATATTCAGGAAATCAAATGGAAAAGGTGATTTCCACGATGGAGAACCTTTCTCAAAGGTTTGGGAAGCTTGAAAAATACCATGCTAATACTATTAGGTCTACAAACAAATATGAGGGGTATGGAGCAAAAGGGCATGAGTGGTCTGAATGCAAACAATTCACTAAACTTGTACATGGAGCTTGGGCAAATGAACAACTTGAGTCATACAATTACTATGACTATAAGGAGAGTAGCGGGCAGCAATTTAATCCACCATACAAGCAGAACAATCCCAGCATTTCCTGGAGAAGCAACAACACTTCAAAATCATCAACATCAGTATGAGCAAGGTAATACGAAACCTACAAGACGATCTCCACATGTACAATCTTCTCCTATTGATCCAATTCTTATAACAATAATGGAAGGTCAGGAAAAATTAGTGGTTAAGCTTCACAAATTTCAAGAGGATCAAATCATGATTAATACAAATGTGGCAAATATGTTAAATGATTTGAATTCTAAGATAGAAAATTTGACCATTGATGGAAAAATGTTAGAAACACAAATTGCCCAACAAGCTAGTAACTTTAATAGGAAAACAAGGATGTTTCAAGGACAGACAGAGAAAAATCCAAATAATGAACATTGTAAGGCTATCCAATTAAGGAGTGGGAAGGAACTCAAGGATGTTCCTCGAACTGAGAATGATACACAAGTGGAAGAGAAACATATTGAGATACAACTCCCTGAAGGGGAACAAAATTTTAAAAAGGTGTACCATTATTTCATTTGAGCCTTATATCCTTTTCTTTCTGGAAAACCCCTAACTAGACCACGTTACAAGCCCAAAAACTCTTTGTTCAGATTCGAACTGTTTGAGATACACACGAACGGTACTAAGTAACTGACTCCAAAACAAATTCAAAATATTTTTTCTTAAAAAATCTATGCATAGCGTGAATCAATACACAAACACTCTTAAAGAAATGAATAAATCCCATTAGGTCGAAAACCCGAAAGGGCAGTCTAAGCAAAACTTATGGACACAAGAAATAAAGGGAAAAGGTCTCTTAAGAGCATTAGGCAATAAGTCAATACTGGCTCAAATTTTTGGAAGACCAAAAAATCAAGTCAATACTGGGGCAAATTTTTGGATGGACAATGATTGTATAGTGGTGATATAGCATGTTTTTTTATTTAAAACCAACTCCCACCACTCCACCGAAAACACAAAAAGCAAAACACGTTTGTATTTCTTTAGTCACATATGAATTAAAGCCTTTTGTTTGCATAGCTTGTTTTCATTAAACTTGTATTATCTTAATAATTTTAAACATGCTAACTTGAGTAATATTCAAAAAAAAGAAAAAGCACTTTACCGCCGAAAGACAAAAAGTTAATCATTGTCTTCTAGTATGAACAAACAACAGCGTTCCTTACAAACAACAATCTACAACCAAATGTTGAGCATGTGGCGGAGCAATGGCAATGAATACTAATTACACGTCAATATGTGTTGAAAAATTATAGAATTACCAAACATAAGCATTTCATACCATGCATTTGCATTCATACAAAAAGGAAACAACAAAAACATGTCATCATATATTCATATGCTTAGTGTCTCCAAATTCCAGCAGTACACCGACCAGCGTCTTTGGTTTCACCTTTTTCACCCCAAGTTCCAGTAGCACACCGACCTGCGTTCTTGGTCTTTTTCCTAGTGTCATCCAAATTTCGGCAGTACACTGACCCGTGTCTTCGGTTTCACACTTTTCAACCCATGTTTCGGCAATACACCAACCTGTGTCCTTGGTCTTTAACATAGTGTCTCCAATTTCCAGAAGTACACCGACCTACGTCTTGGTTTTCACCCTCTTCACCCCAAGTTCCAAGAGTACACTGACCTGCATTTCGGGTCTTTTTCCTAGTGTCATCCAAATTTCGGCATTACACCGACCTTTGTCTTTGGTTTTACCCTTTTCAGCCCAAATTCTAGCAGTACACCGTTCTACGTTCTTGGTCTTTTTCCATGTGCCATCCAAATTTCGCTAGTATACTGACCTACGTCTTTGGTTTCACTCTTTTCACTCCAAGTTCTAGCATTACACCGACCATCGTCTTTGGTTTCACCCTTTTCATTCGAAATTCCAATAGCACACTGACTTGCGTCTTTGGTTTCACCCTTTTCGCCCCAAGTTCCGGCAGCACACTGAGTTGTGTTTTTGGTCTTTTCCTAGTGTCATCCAAATTTCTGTAGTACACTGACTTGCGTCTTTGGTTTCACACATTTCACTCCAATTTCCAGCGTACACCAACTTCTGTTCATGGTCTTTAACTGAGTGTCACCAAATTCTGGCAGCACACCGACTAGCGTCTTTGGTTTCACCCTTTTCACTCCAAATTCTGGCAGTACACTGACCTGCATATTCGGACTCACCCCTGTCATCCCAAATTCTAGGAGTACACCGACCTGCATCTTTGGTTTACATCCATCTTTATCATATCTCTCAAGATAAACCGAAAACATCTTAAAGATAGATCAACTCTTAAAAGAAAGATTGACATTTTCGAATGCTGAGATTTAGTCACTTAGGCTTCTTCTTTAGTAGTTACTTATCATGGTATCCCTCAAACCTCGGTTTGCTTGATATCAAATAAGAAACTAGTAAAGAGGGGCAGTTGTGAATATCCACTTTTGTCTGGCCAATAAAAAGTTCAACATCTTTTTAAAAATCATTACTTTCTAAAATTAATGAATTTTTATTAATTTTCAAGACATATTTTGAATTTAAATGATTAGAATGGGATATTCCAAATACCATATCGAAATTTCAAGTATACAATAATAATAAATGCAATTTCAAATTAATAAGTTTTAAATAGTTTTTTTAAACCTATATTATTTTCAGAAAAAATAATAAATAAACAACAAGAAAAAGAATTAAATTAGAATATGCCCCTAAAAACCTATACTCATCTTCCAAGAAAAAGGATAAAATTATTTTTTATTATTTATTGTTTTTATTTTTGAATTTATATTATAAAATCAATAAGATATAATTAAAAAGATTTTTTAATAATTTTTATAATTAAATTCGAATTTATAAAAAATAGGTAAATAAAATACATGGGATTTTCCAAATAAACAATAAAATGATTTTTATTTTAGTTTTTTTTCGAAAATATAATTTTAAATAATTAAAACTTATTCCAAGATGTCTTTTATTATTTGTTATGATTTAATTCGAATATATAATTTTTTTAAATAGATAAACTAATTTAAAATGTATTTTAATGAAATATAATAAAAAATTAGAAAAAACACCTAGACAAATCTGACTTGGTGGGTGGTTTAGAGTCTACTTAAAAGGGGGTGAGTGGTTTATAAAAAAAAATCAGTTTTAGTTTTTTTAGGGATTTAGTTAGTTGTTTTGTTATAAATATGAGAGTTTTAGGAAGGATTAGGGGTTCCAAAAAAGAGAGAAGAAGAATTTTTGTAGATAAAAAATCCAAAAGTAGAAAAGAGAGAAACCTAAAAGTGAAGGAGAGTGAAAGATCCAGTGCCACTAGTTCCATTGTTGGCACCGTGAAACCTCAACCGTAGCCAATCACTTCCGTGCACAAAGGGTGAAGTCAACTTTGACTTTCGGAGAGAGCCAATCAGACCATGACAAGTCAGGCAGTGTAAAATCCTTTACGTAGTCGCGTATACACAAGATCGGGACTCCCATTCAAAGCATGCGTTCTTATGTAGCCATGTGCAGGTTTGGCGACATGAACCCACCTTTTTGCCCAATCAGCGCCAAACAGCTCAATGGGTCTTCGGTGCTCACATATACTCTTCCGTACTAGATTAGCATTTCCCTCAGCCTCCATTCATGTGTGTGTAGGTGCCTGATAATTGTCATGCACCTTCAGACGTATTTAGCCACAATCTGACTCATTACGTCTGCAAAGCTTTTGCACTCCTCAACCAATACATAGGTGACACGTAGGCAGCAACACTATTACTCCTAGGCACAAAGAATCCCAGCCCCTATCATGTTATTTTTATTTTTATTTCTTTTGCATTATGTTTACATTAATGTGCTTTATTAAACCAAAATTCCTTAACAAATAAAAATGTCACTTTTTTTGTATCTTCCAGAAGTCCAACTATACAAATAAAAAAATAAAAAATTAAATTTTTTTATGGATAATAATAGTAACAAAAATTGGTAAAAATCCCTTTAAATATAACTATTAATCAAATATTTTTTATGAATTATGTTTAGCAATTAATTACTTTTTTTCTCGCTGTAATTAAATAAAAATAATCATTAACAAAAAATCACAACATCTTCCAATTTAACATTATTTTGTGTGACTTGAAATAATTTCATATAACATTATTTATAACAAAGATATAATTTTTTTGAAATTAATCAAAGGATGGCGACAGGTCATGGTAACATTTCTTCTCCTCATATTATCCTTGAATGGTCACGTTATGACACTTATTTTCACTCGATTAATTCCTAAATTAATAATTAAAAGCCCAAAAAGATGTATTATAATTATTTTCCAACCTTTTCAAAATGGGATACGATACGGACATTAGTTTCTGCTGCTTCACCCTTTTTAAAGAGATAATTATTTTACCAACAAACTATTTTAAAATTTAGAACTACATTCTCTTGATTTCCTTAAGCATTTAGGGATACGTAGAAGCAAGCTTTAATCTTTCCAGGCAAAAAAAAAATAACATTTTGTTTTACACAATTTAATTTGAAATAAACTAAGGGTACTTAAATCATACAATTGACAAGGATATCATTTAATTACAGGCAGACAAAGTGATAAAATCTTCCTCGATCCGTAATCGACTCCCAAACCTGGATATCAAAATCCAAAGCCAAATATGATTGGGCTTAAAATACTTTTCTACATTTTTAACCATAAAATATAGTGGAGACTCGATTTTCGGCTACACGGCCTCTTAGAGTCGCCACTACATTTTATGGTCAAAAATGTATAAAAATATCTTAGCCCAATCACATTGGGCCTTGAATTTTGATATCTAGGTTCAGGAGTCGATTACGGATCGAGGAAGGTATTAGCACCTTATCCGCCCGTACTTAAACGGTACCCTTGCCAATTGCATGATTTAAATACCGTTAGTTTATTTAAAATTAAATTGTGTAAAACAAAATATATTTTTTTTATTTTTATGTCTGACAATATTAAAGATTGCTCCTACTAATTCCTAAACACTTTAGGAAATAAAGACTACGTAGTAATAAATTTTAAAAAAGTTTATAATATCTTTTTTTGGTTTTTATTATTAATTTAGGATTAATTGAATGAAAAGAAGCATTATAACGTGACCGTTCAAGGATGATATATGGACAAGAAATGTTACTATGATATGCCTCCATCATTTGATTAATTCCAAAAGTTATAATATTTTTAAAAGATTCATAATAATGTTATGTGAAAAAGTATTTTTAAATCAACTAAATTTTTTTCACGAACAATAAAAACCTTTTTTAATCAATAAAAATTAATTTGTTGGACAATGGGCATAATAATTTTAAATTTTTTAAATAAAAATAATTTTTATTAGTAAATAATAATAATAAAGAAAATATTTTCAAAACATTTTTAAAATGGACAATAGTTACTACTACTTCACCCTTTTGAAGGAGTTAAATATTTTACCAACAAATCATTTTAAAATTTAGAACTATGTAGTCTTGATTTTCTAAAGCGTTTAGAGATATGATGGAGCAAGATTTAATCTTGTCAAAAATAAAATAAAAAATAAAACTTTTGTGCTACACAATTTAATTTTAAATAAACTAAGGGTATTTAAATCATGTTGTTGGTAAGGGTGCCTTTTAATTACGGGCGGACGAGGTCCTAATACCTTCCTCGATTCGTAATCGACTCCCGAACCTGGATATCAAAATCGAAGGCCCAACATGATTGGGCTAAGATAGTTTTCTACATTTTTACCATAAAATGTAGTGGCGACTCTAAGAGGTCGCGTAGTCGAAAATCGGGGTGCAACAACTGGCAACACTGATTAGGAGAACAATGGATCCGCTATAGTCACATGTATGACAACCAGATCCGCTACCCCGATTTTTGGTTACGTGACTTCTTAAAGTTACCACTATATTTTATGGTGAAATGATGTATGGAATTTATTGTTTGGCTGATTATTTTGTGTTTATTTTTTTAATGAGTATATGAATGTATGAATTGGTGAATTAATGATGTATTTTTATTTTTTATATGAATGTTTAAATAATATATATTTGGATGAATGATTAAAAAAAATTAAGTGAATGCATGTATGTATGTTGGGGTGCAGGAACATGAGTTAAATGATTAAACTCCAAGCTTATTAAGATGACAAAACAATTATCCCTAGGGCGTTGAGCCCATCGAAGGGAAATGAAAACTACCCCTAGGGCGTTAAGCCCATCGAAGGGAAATGAGAACTATCCTTAAGACATTAAGCCTATCGAAGGGAAATTAAAATTATCCTTAGGGCATTGAGCCCAATGAAGAGAAAGAGAATTATCCCTAGGGCATGCGTTAGGCTCTTTGAAGGGAATGAGAATTATCTCTAGGGCGTTGAGCCCATCGAAGGGAATGAAAAATATCCCTAGGGCGTTGAGCCCATCGAAGGGAATGAAAAATATCCCTAGGGCGTTGAGCCCATCGAAGGGAATGAAAAATATCCCTAGGGCGTTGAGCCCATCGAAGGGAATGAAAATTATCCCTAAGGAGTTGAGCGTATCAAAGAGAATGAAAATTATCCCTAGGGCGTTGAACCCATCGAAAGTAATGAAAATTATCTCTAGGGCGTTGAGTCCATCGAAGGGAAATGAAATGTTTCTCTAAGGAGTTGAGCCCATTGAAGGGAATATAACAAAGGTCGACCATCCTAGTGACATAAGAATATCATGAAATAATGGTACTCTTATGTCACTCGGGCCTATGATTTATCGAACTTAAGGATATCAAATGATGTGTATGGATAAGGAGTAAACATGGTTTGCTTCCCGTGTCCTAGTTAAGGTACATCTTAAAAGGTTTTTCTGAGGATGACAACGCTATGGTGAGGTACTAGGTCATATTTATAGTGGACTAAATAAGGGCTCTAGACTTCTAGGTCACCAAATTCCTTCCAATATCGAAAGAAAGGAGTCCTAATATTGTAGGTTAGAAACAAGAGGAGTCAAGCCCCTCGAGTGCCTAACTCATAATACCAGGAGCAACCTGGATGGTACATTATGCTAATACCAGGAGAGAAGTCTAACATCGGTAAAGCAAATGTCCTTCTTATCTTAATCTTAATCTCTAACTTCATAATCGATATGAATAAGATAATACTCATAGCTCATAAGATTAATGAGTATTCATTTAAACCTATAAAAATGGGTACTCACTGGTATCCCCACTAGAGTCGCCTGCTGTCGTGCCCCAACTTTCGGCTACACGACCTCTTTGGGAATCATCAACACGTCTTTAGGATCAAATGGTCTTTTATATCAGAGTTTGAGTTCGAGAGTCGGTTACGGAACGAGGAAGGTATTAGCACCTCGTCCGCCTATAATTAAAAAGTGCCCTAACTAATTACATGATTTAAATACCCTTAAGTTATTTAAATTAAATTGTTTAAAAGAAATATTTTTTTTTATTTTTTTGTCTGACAAGAGTTTATCTTGCTTCTTTGTATCCCTAGGTGGAATAGGGAAATCAAGACTATGTAGTTCTACTTTAAAAATGGTTTGTTGGTAAAATAATTATCTCTTTAAAAGGGTGAAAGAGCATAAAATAATTATCTCTTTAAGAAGTGTTACCAGGATCTGCCTCCATCCTTTAATTAATCCCAAAAAGTTATAATTTTTTCATAAATAATAATAATAATATTGTGAAAGGATTTTTCAAATCAAGTAGTTTTTATTAAAAGCTAATTTTAATTTACAAATACTAAAAAAGGTTCTAGCTTTTTTCTTAAGGATACAATTGAAGAATTTACTTAGCTAAAAAATGATTAGAAATTTTGTTGAGTTCTTGACTAAATTAAATAGGAGATACATGTTATCGAAAATAAATGATGGCAATAAACTAGGATTACATCTTCCCTAACCAATAGAGGATGAGAGGGAATGAAACCCTTGTGGGTTCTGAGCAGCTGGCCAGGGATGCAACTACTCCTACAGCGAGAAACGTGATGGCAACGGGGAGGCCCAATCATCCATGACCATACTAGAGACGAAGGACCTTTGACACCACCACACGCAGGGACCATCTTACTGTCAAAGGGATGAAGATGTCAAAGGGATCAAAGACTAGGAAAGCCTGTAGTTTGCAAAGGCTTTCCTTTGACGACCATGTCCTTTTTATTTACCAATTAGCTTACCGTTTCTGGATATGTAGGGTATTGCTTTTGATTTAGTAATGAAAATTTTATGTGTATAGATGTTATTATAATATGTATATTATAAACACTGATAAACATGCATTTCGATTTAAGAATGTTTGTTTACGCGAGATGAATTATTTACTGGGTATCGTGTGATTTGGTAGTCTTTCCTCTACTTTTTAAGTTACGCTTTTATTTTCTACACTTTTTAGTCCCTCTGCATCTGGTACTCTATTATTGGTGTTTGTCTTCTACACTTTATTGGGATGTTGTTCCATGTAGTATAATTTTTGGTTAGGGACTAGAGAATTAAGAAGGTTTGGTAAAAGGAGTCATTGTGTAGGACACAAATTATGAAGTCGTGTTGTGAGTGACAACTAAGAATAAGAATGGCAAAATTCTAATTCCAACAAATAATAACAATGAAGTAGTGTTCTTGTTGGACAATTGGTGCCTTTTTCATTACTTTCTGTTGGTGATGGTTCTTGATTTTTTTATCCTTCACGTTAGATAGGGTAAATGATGTATGTAAAGTTTATTTATTTCCTAATAACTGAATGTCATGGAAAATTGATGAAAAACTACCCACCCCAAGCTATCAATGTTTAATGGGTCATTTAAAAAATCTATTTTCATAATTCCTAGGGCTTAAACGAGGTGGCTAAGGATATCTTCTTACTGTTTGGGAATTATTGAAAAAATCTATTTTCATTATTCCTATTTTCATAATTCCTTGTGTCATCGAAAAAATCTGCCTAAGGATCCACACCAGCTTGGTCTTTGTTAGAAAAGCTTAATCGAAGCTTAGAGAAGAAATGAGAGTGAGAGGAGAAATCAGAGATTGAAGAGAAAGAGAGAAATGAAAATTGAATATGTTATTATTCAATTGCTGCTTAATGCTGAATAACTTCTCCATATATATAGGAGCTGAAACAAAATAAGAAATAATACAAAGGCTAACTATAATTCATAATCAACACTACTCTAATATTCCCCTTGAATCCTGAGTCATCTAGACATCTAGTAGATTGAGTAGAAAAACCATCAGTAACCCGAAGCATGTCTCCGAGGATAGCAAATCTAGAGGAGGAGAGAGCCTTGGTAAGAATATCAGCAAGCTGATGATTAGAAGAAACATGCTCAACAAAAAGATGTTTGCTTATAACTTTTTCTTGAACCTTGAAAAGATCCAACTCAATATGTTTGGTTCTAGAGTGTAGAACTAGATTCCTGGAGAGTAAAACAATGCTCATATTGTCACAATATATGACAGGAGTAGTAGCCTAAAACTGTAACTCATGAAGCAGACTCTAAATCCAAAGCATTTCACTAGCAGCAACAACTAAACTTCTATACTCAACCTCAACTGTTGAACGAACAACCCACTCTTGCTTTTTAGACTACCAAGAAACAAGATTAGGACTAAGATAAACAGAAGCACCAGATATAGACTTTTGATCATCCAGATCAGTAGCCCAATCCATATTACAATAACCATAGAGATGAAGAGGATGAGACAAGGAAGCAGGTCGTAACAACAAACCATCATGAAGAGTTCCTTTGAGATACCGAAGGATCCTTTTAATAGCCTTCTAGTGTTCCTCTTGAGGTTGAGAGAGAAACTAACACATCTTGCTAATATTATAGGGTATCTCAGGCCGAGTAATAGTGACATATTGCAAAGCACCAACAAGAGATCGATATAGCTTTCCATCTTCCAAGAAATTACAACCATGCTTAGAAAGTTTACACCCTGCAACCATGGGTGTAGGTAGACTCTTCAGATCATCCATATGAAACCACTTAAACAAGTCTTTAATGTACTTAGACTGAGTGAGGAGAATGTTTCATGATAATCAAAACCAGCTCTCTGATGAAACCCTTTAGCCACAAGTCTCGCTTTAAACTTATCAATAGTACCATTAGGATGTTGTTTCACCTTGAAGACCCATTTACAACCAATAGCCTCACGATGTGAGGGAAGAGGAACCATGGTCCAAGTCTGGTTTTTCATCAAAGAATCAAACTCAGCATCCACGACAGACCGCCACTCAAGAATTGACAAGGCTGCCTTGCCAGACTTGGGTTCAAGGTAAGCAGTGAAGACACTTGGAGCAGGAAGGTGTATATCCTGATATGTTTTAGACCGTGTAAGCATAGGGTGAGAATTATGAGGAGTATGCGGGCAAATCACACCATTTTGATGGTGAGTATGCGGGAAAATCACACGATGATGGATACCAAGAGAGGCAAAAGGTCTAAATTCCCCACCCCCAATCTGTTTGGATAGATTTAAGAACACCTTTAAGAAAACGATAGCCTCAGACTTTTGCTTCAACAAAAACAACCAAGTGTATCTAGTACATGAATCAACAATAGACATGTAATATCTATAACCCGAAACAGATACAATAAGAGCAGGACCCCTCAAATCAACATATACGAAATCAAAGGGCGTTGAGTAAACAGTAAGAGAAGGTTGGGAAGGCAAACGATGAGATTTTCCCAAAGCACTAGCATCACAAAACACAACTTTGATTTTTTACATAAGAGGAACATTACATGACTTCAAAACATGTTTCATAACCCCTTCATGTGTGTGTCCTAGTCTAGAATGCCACAAAGAGTACAAGGTATCATCTCTATATTCTTTATGCAAAGAAACAACAAGATTACAACCAGAACCTATAGAACAACTATCAATACTAGTAGTGAAGGTAGACTCGAATACAGCAAGATGAAGATTGTTGAACACATACAACCCTTCAGGTCCAATAGTCCCTTCTAGAAGAATAGAATCATCAACCTAAGATTTGACACAATAGTAGTGAGAATGAAACTCAAAGTAAACATTGTTATCCTTAGAAAACTGAAGCACACTGACCAAGTTCTTAGTTATATAAGGGACCAAAAGTAGATTATTAAGAGTAAGGGTATAGGTAGGGACACAAGGGGAAGAAAACATGGATACACTAATCCTTGTTATGGGAACACCAGAACCATTTCCCATATGAATCTGATCTGCTCCAGAAATATCAGTGTGATCAGTGTGATGCATAATATTGGAATAATCAGAAGTAATATGATGTATGGCCCTCGAATCCGGATACCAAATCTGAGAATTGTAGACATGTGACTCCATAACCATTGCATGAGACTTTATCCATGGTCGTGGTGGCTCAGGAAGAGATCCATAAAAAGGCGAGGAGGAGTGCATAGGGACAAGACCCAAAATCGAAGTCTGAGGATAACCAGGAGGATGAAAGGAAGATGGTTGAGAAAATCCATACTGGCGAGAAATAGAGTGATACGACTGTTGAGAAGAATGTAGACCCGCATAGGATGGGGCTGGAGGATGCTGAGCTGAAACAACCTATTGTTGTGTTCCCAAAACCAGATCAAACCTATACAAACACTAGACGGCCTGATATCCAGGTTTCTAACACAACTGACATCTGACACCATCTCTGCCTCTACCAACCTGAAATCTTCACCCCTACCTCTCCCAAAAAAATGAGAAACTGAGAGGAAGGGTTATGGAGTCTGTATGCATCAACACGCGAATGAACTCCTTGTGGAACAACAGAATGAGGCATGGACGAACCATGAACATCATAAGTCTGTTGTGGAACACATGAAGGAGCCATTGGACGAGGCTTAATAGACGAATGAGCCACATGAGCCATGATCAAAGATTCAAGCTGAACAAACGAACACAGTTCACTTTTGTTGTTTATCGAAGTCACCAAGGACTTATATTCAGAAGGAAGACCCACCAGCACTAGCTGAACTTGTTCTCTCCTAGAGATAACTTCATTGATGGCAGCTAATGATGGAACATGAGGCTTGACACAGGAGACAAATTCATAGACAGTTTGAGTGTCCTTATTTAGAGTACAAAGTTCCAAGAGAAACAATTGTCTCCTCACACGAATCAATGAGTCAAAAAATGTGTAAATTTCATCACATATTTGCCATGCATGATGAAGGCCTAAAACTAGGGATTGAACATTCTCATATAATGATTGTAGCAACCAAGAGACAAGATGTTGATCCTGTTCTTCCCACTAAAGAAATGCAGGATTCACATGCCACTTGTGGATTAACCACAAACCGTTCAAGATGATGAGAAGCAATAACCGATTCAATATATTGCTTCCACATAAAGTAATTCTTCTCACACTGTTTTGTCAAGATCACTTGAGCGAATGAAACCGTCTGAGGACGAACAACCTGCGATGGACAGCAAAGGCGTATAACCCTCAATGAATGAAAAGTTGAATAATCAGTGAACCAAACAACAAAAAACTGGACCAGAAACAACTCAACAAATTTAGCAAGAAACAGTTCTAATTAATTTAAAATCTAGGTCACAAAACACAGTTGTATAATCGATTAACTATTTAGAAATTCATGTGAAGTATTCACTGAATAATTCTTGTAATTGACACATTTTACACATTTTAAAAATGTTGAAATTGTTTCACAACATGTGTTTATTAGTTTGTTAGAGTTAATTAGGTTAGTTGCATTGCTTACACTTCATTGTAAAAACGGAATCAACTTATAATAGTGATGAAGTAACAAATCAACTCATCAAAGGAAGCCATAGGTAACGCAACAAAGCTAAGAGATGATACGGTCCACGAATCAAAGTAATCTTACAAAAAAAATGAAGGAATAGGCGGTGATGAGAACACAGATATCGCGATGAACAGAGGCGAGCACGAATCAAGCAATCTCACCAAAAATGAAGCAACTAACAATGGATAATACATCAACGAACGAAGCTAAAGGAAGAGACGACATAATGCATGAAAAACACGACCTATGGCAGTAGAATCAGTGACGAAACGCAAATCCATGACGAACAACAATAAGAAGATCAAACTGAAACCCTTGGTCATGAACTAGTGACGAATCTTCAAAAATCATGATGAAATTCAAACAAGAAAAATCTACGGAAGTTCAATCCGAGAAATGGAAATGAATCATCAAAGAATTGTGATCTCAATCTTAGTCACAACGAAACCAGGAAAGAGAAGCTCTAGATACCATGTTAGAAAATCTTAATTGAAGCTTAAAGAAAAAATGAGAGAGAGAGAGAAGAACTCGGAGAGAGAGAGAGAGAAATGAAAACTGAATCTGTTATTATTCAATTGTTGGTTAATGCTGAATAACTACTCTATATCTGTAGAAGCTGAAACATAATAAGAAAGAACACAAAGGCTAACTATAATGCATAATCAACACACTCTAATAGTCTTACATTTGCATCATCATCCAATTTTTTTTAAATCTTATATCTCAGTTTAATGCATGCCTTTTTTTTATGAATATGATTTGTAGGATGGATTATGGGATGGTAAATTTACAAGATCAATGCACTAGTATATACTTGTTAAAAAGACATGCAATGGAAAGTAAATATTTTATTCATAAGAAGGAAACATGAGACCCTTTATTTTGTAATGCTAAAGCCCTGGGTGGATCCAAGAGAGTGTATTAAATTATAGTTCTAGAGAAATAACACTTGGTTGGAATGAGTTCCTCATGAATGGAGTTTGTTTCATGTCTTCGTCAAATCAAAGCATCTCCCTGAAACTTGACAAACCCTCTATTAATCAGGTCTCGTACCATACCTTTTAATTGATTGCAACACTCTGTCGGATGTCCTGATGTCCCACCATGATACATAAAATGAACATTCAGGTTGAAACCCTTTGGGTACGGAGGCACCGCCACTTTAAATGGAAGGATAGTCAACAAACCCCTCTGAACAAGTTGTGGTATCAACTCAGAGTAACACATGGGGATCACATCATAAAGACTTTTTCTCTTTCATTTTCGAGATGGTCCTCCTTGATTGTGAGTAGAAATATAATGTTGTTGGAGATGATGATGTCATTGAGGTTGATTGAAGGTTTCGATGAATGATTAATCACCTTCCATCCCTTCACCTGTAGTTTGATCCCGAGTTATATGTTGAATTGGGTCCTTTACACCTCTTCCACCTCTCAGTTGACTTTATATCTTTTTCTCTATGACCATCAGTTGATGGAATGGTGTTGGAGAGTGTCGATGAACATTGAAACACTATCCTCGTTAGTCGTGTCCTATCAGTAGCTACATCATCTTTCTTGGTCATATTTCTTAGTCGTTTGAAACACTATCCTCGTTTGAACATACTCACTGAAAGTATCATCATCTTTCTTGGTCATATTTTTTAGTCGTGTCCTATCAGTAGCTACATCAATGTAGTAATCATATTTCTTGAGAAAAACATCACCTAAACACTTGAAACACTGAATTTGTGAACATTCAAGTCGCAAGTATCAAGTGGTGGCAGCTCGAGTTAGGCTTTCTTGAAAGAAGTAAATCAACAACTTGTCATCTCTCATATAGGGAGTCATCTTCCTAGCATACATAGTCAGGTGGTCTTTAGGACAAGAAGTTCCTTGATATTTGTCAAATGCTGGCACTTTGAACTTTAGTGGCATGACCAAACCCGAGACTAAACATATGTCGATGACATACTTCAAACTATATTAATTGCCTTCTTCCATGGCACTGATTCATTTCTCTATGTCATTTATTTTCTCTCGATCATGAGGAGGGGTAGATTGATTAGGGCTGTCTCTATCAACTGAGATCTCCATATGAAAATTTCGCATACTAGCTTCTGGGGATGATGTATCAATTTGTGCCACTGATTTATTTCCTCTTTTTGGATCACTTGAATTAGGTCCAATTATACCACCTTTAAAACTCAATTTTTAACCATGAGTGCCCTTGACATCGGATAATGAATGCATGTTACACGTTTGGATATGAAGTGTATGACTGAATGGGTTGATGGTGCATGAATAATGTATGTGTGTTGTTTTTTTGCGGGGTGAATGCATATGATGTTTCATGAATAATGTTTTCAAATAATATGTGGTGTATGCAATATATGGTATAATGATGTATGGAATGTAATATTTTAATGAGTATTTTTTGTTTAATTTGTTTTGTGAAATGAGTGTATGAATGTATGAATTGGTGAATGAATGATGTATTTTTATTTTATTTTTACATTAATGAATGATGAATGTATGAGTGTATGACTTGGTCGATTATGGATCGAGGAAGATATTAGCACCTCGTCTACCCATAATTAAACGATATCCTTGCTAATTGCATGATTTAAATACCCTTAGTTTATTTAAAATTAAATTGTGTATAACAAAATGTTTATTTTTTATTTTTATGTGTGCCAAGATTAAATCTTGCTCCTACGTATCCCTACACGCTTTTGGAAATGAATACTATGTAGTTCTAAATTTTAACATGCTTTGTTGAGAAAATAATTATTTTCTTAAAAAGTGTGAAGCAGTAGAAACTAATGTTCGCACTGCATCCTATTTATCGTAACACGACCGTTCAAGGATGATATGAGGACAAGAAGTGTTACCATGACCTGCGTCCATCCTTTGATTAATTCCAAAATTAATAATATTTTTAAAATATTAACAATAATGTTATATCAAAGTATTTTTAAATGAACTAAATTTTATAATGAAAATCACTTTTAATTAGAAAAGGTTCTGACTTTTCTAAGTGATAAAAATTTTATTTACGGAAAAATCATTTAATTTGTTGCTACAAAATAATCATCAAAAGTTGTTGATTTTAACTATATTAAAGGAACATTTATTTTCATTATTATTATTATTAACTAAAAAAATATTTTTATTTACAAAAAATAAAATCATTATGCCTACTATCCAACAATTTTTTTTATTGATTAAATCTGGTTTTTATTATTCATGAGTAAAATTAAATTGCCTATAGAAAAAAAATAGATTTTTGATACCTGGTTGGGGATTAATGTGGTGCAATAGGGAACACGATATGCCCTCATGTATGTCACCTAAAGAATGGTTGGGAGAGACTTCTTCAATAAAAGCACCACGTGACAGTCCTTGGTTTGTTGTGGAGACAGGTTTATCTCGCTTAGGATGGACACAGTTCCACTGAATTATTGCTGATCTGGTGCTGGTGACTATAGGAATGTTGGATGTGCACTCCCACGTGTCACTGTGTTGATTGGTCGTGGAAGAGAAGAGGATGCGTAGAGTTAATGATACGCCTGACTACAGTGAATCTGATCCCATGGACAAGAGACTTGTTCTGGTGTAAGCAAGTCCATGCTAGGGGATGTGAACCCGCCTACGTCTCAAGTTGTGATTGGTTATGGTTGGTGGCAACAAAGATAGTGTTAGGCATCAGTTGGTCAAAAACAGTTCTGCTTTTTCTACATTTGCGTAAAACAAAAACAGACTGCAGTTAATCGATTATGCTTGGACTTAATCGATTAAACAGTGCTCATATACAATCGATTATGCTTGTGGATAATCGATTATTTTGAAACTTGCACAACTTGATTCTTCGGTTTCTTGCAAAGCAAGTTACCGATTACCGAATCTTTACACAAGTAATTGATTAAAGAGATTACAGAAAGACAGTAAACAGATTATAGCATGCAACTCATATTAACACAAATAATCAGCAAAGTAAAGCCGAAAATGAAAGAGATTAGGGATTAGAAAGAGGTGCACATGGAATTTTATCCTGATTCATTTGTGGTCCACTGCAAACTACATCCAGGCCTCCCCTTCTGATCTCGGGAGATTTTTCTTCAACTATTGTAATTGTGAGTTTTACAAACACACTTCCAATTACAAAATCAGAAAAACTAAGCTGATCCTTACCTTGCTCCTATGAGCTTGACAATCTAGGTTTCACCTAACTAAATTTCCTACTAGGATCTCATATCCTTACGCAATTGGCCCCAGCCTCGGTATCTGTGAAGATCATTGCTCCTAACCTTGGCGTGGTTTTGATGAAGACACCAACATCACCAAAAAGAAGAAAAGGAAGAATACTTATGAAGATAATGAAGATTCGAGCTTGAAGATATTCAAGACTTTTAGTCTAAGTCTAAAATGGGTACTTCTATCCTATACTCTTGATTATACAATAGTAGTAATGCTCAAACTATTTTTAAAATAAAATTGAAACACTTTAAAATACTTAAAACAATTTTCAAAAATAGTGTGTAACGGGTTACTTCATCTAAGTAACAG